>NC_048298.1:171021137-171130861 GCF_013100865.1 Trachemys scripta elegans | reverse complement strand
GTAACTGGGAGCAAAATTGTCACTGCTTCTTCATTCTGTCTTAAATTTGAACTGGAGTTTTCAATGGTGCAATGCTCAAAATGTGGGGGAAATTAACTTAAATTGCAGTGTTTAATTTAAAAATAAATAAATAAATGACCACTTAAATACTCACCACTAAAAAGAGTGTTTACAAAGAGTGAAGTAGATAATAGATCCATTTCATTTCAGTAATCATATACTGGTTTAGTAAAGAATTCCTCAAGATCAAAAAATAACCATATATTCATCTATTTTGGAAAAAAAAAATCCTGGAACCAAGAAATGAAGGTGATTCCAAAAATCAAAGCTGTACTTCACATCATTTCCTATTCACAGCAGATATTCTTTTAACTGCTGCGGTGAAAGGCAATTCTTGAAACCACAGCTTTCAGTGGGGTTGCCTAATTGCTTTAGAGATTGGTCAGGAGTCCATTCGGATGTCCAACCTTGTCTATAATATAGAGAAACTTTGCTGTACCTGAATCCTTCAAAGCAACACACACACGTACACACACACAATGAAAGCCAAATATACCCCCTGAAGACACAAGTGAACAATTGTACATTTGGCTCCATATATACCATATGTCACATAAAATGTGTCCCAAGCATCAGAAACATACCAATACAAAAAACAAGCACATATTAAAGAACAATTAATATCCAGGTGCACATGGAGATATGGGCCATTTGCACTGCTTCTCTGCCAATATATGCCAATTTTTTATTTATTTATTTATTTATTAACTGTTACTTGCCTTTAATGTCTTCTATTTCCAGAGCACTTAGTCCCAAATTAAAGTGGGATTTTCAAAAGCACTCAGTGTTGGCTAACTCTGCTACCATTGAAGTTAATGAGCGCCAGATTCTCATATGGTGTAAATCGGCTTAATTCCATCAAATCCAGCCTTGAGAGATTTACCATTGATTTCAGTGCTAGAAGAATTAGGCTACCACTGTGTTCTTTTGAAAATCCCATGTTTAATTCTTAAGCACACAAATTCAAAAACACAATAATAAAAAAGAGAAAATAAAATACCAGACAAAATGACACTATTAATCTTTTGGAGATTCTACTTTTCCTAGCATAGTTACCCCATCTGAGGCCTCCAATCAAATGTTTCAGCCCAAAAGCATTGTATGTATAAAATCATTAAAAGGAGCCATTGCGATCACATAGAAGGAAGTAGCAACATGTCCAAATATTCACAGCTAGCTATCCACCCACGAACTAAACGTTTCCAAACCCAGTCAACATTTAAAAGCAGGAAGGATCAGCCCCATCCACAACAATAATTCCTTTCTAGCAACCAAGAACTACAGTAAGAGCACAAGGACAGACTTACTGTGGTTCTCATAATATATTCATCCTAGGATGCAATTGTACAGCTTGAAATATTGTTTGAATTCATTATGCCAGCACTTTTAAAAACTCATACATTGCTTTGCACATGACCAACTGAAAAGTAAAGAAGGTTATTATTATAGAAAGAAGGTGAGGAGTGGCCGAAGACACTAGTATAAACATTCTAAGTATCACACTTTGGTATGTTTTCTTGAAATTGAAGAAAGGTATCTTGCATGTGCAGAACACCATATTCAAAGTTCTGTACCTTTTTTTTTAAATCAAATTTCTTCAAACAAAGCAAAAGCATATTTTCTTCTTTCACAACTATAACCACAACACAGAGCTTTTCATATTATACAAGCACAAAATAGTATCTGAAAAAAAAATCTAATATTCCTCCTCCCCGAGCACCATATTCTTAACGTCTCCATAGTGCAGTCCTGAATGGAGTTCTATCGTATTTTTTGAAACACAAAAATAAATTGCTTCTGGGCTGAGACCAAGAACATTAAATATTAGCCTAACACACACAACTTTTAGAGAAGACTACACAGAACTGAAGATAGAAACATAGGGGGAACTTATCTCACACACTATTAGTTCAGTCAGACAACCGAAGAGTGGACATTTGTAAAGAGTTCATTCTGCTTCTAGTGGTAGTATCTGTTCCTGTGGTATTCCCCATTCTAATCTTTATTTTCAAGGCCTTTCTTGGCTTAACACCCACTCTCCCTGTCATCTGTTGCAATCTACAAAGATGTCAATCCCAAAGCCTACTCCACCAGTGATGCCAGTGTGATGTTATCTGATTAAAATATGACTATATAGATCAGTGGTTCTCAAAGCCAGTCTGCCACTTGTTCCGGGAAAGCCCCTGGCAGTCTGCCTCGTCTGCAGGTTCGGCCAATTGCGGCTCCCACTGGCCGCGGTTCGCCCCTCCAGGCCAACGGGGGCTGCGGGAAGCGGCACGGGCCAAGGGATGAGAACCACTGATATTGATCATTGTTGCAACCACTATTATATTTTTACGACTCTTGTACAAAATGTGGCATATAAGATATCTATGAAAAGGTTATGATTTGCTGGTTATGATTATGCTATGTGTATGCATGTATAATTTTTGTATTTGAAGTTATGAATATTGGCTCTATACCTGGATTTCAAATGTTTGCTCATGAGGAAATGGCCCAGGAAGTAGTTAGCCAGCACATCTTGGAGGGACTATTCAAACTGAGTGGCCCATCAAAAGGACTCTTACCTCACAATGGACCACAAAAGATACCCATCTACACTGCGTGGTCTGTACTATAAACGTGCTGTCTGGAATATAGGTAATGGTTTCCAGCAATGACTGAGAGAAACTGGGCATGAACATGTGACTTGCCCATGTGACTCAAAACACTATCTGGGGATCTGTGATTCTCCACTACCTGTGCTGAAGTTTTTATTTGAAATCCTGGGTTTCCCTCCACATGGCAGAGGATATAAATGGCTCTGGAAACCTCTCCATTTTGCCTCTGGCTACATCTACACTACAGGAGGAGTCGATTTAAGATACGCAAATTCAGCTACGCGAATAGCGTAGCTGAATTCAACGTATCGCAGCCGACTTACCCCGCTGTAGGGACGGCGGCAAAATCGACCTCTGCGGCTTCCCGTCGACGGCGCTTACTCCCACCTCCGCTGGTGGAGTAAGAACGTCGATTCGGGGATCGATTGTAGCGTCCCATCGGGACACGATAAATCGATCCCCGAGAGGTCGATTTCTACCCGCCGATTCAGGCGGGTAGTGTAGACCCAGCCTAAGTCCTGCTCAAATCTCTGGACTGTGGACTTACACTAATGGGAGCATTCTAACCAAAGGACTGAGGTCCTTCCACTGATTTGGAAGCAACAGAGACTTAACAAGCCAGCAGTTTATTCCATCATTGTTACAAACCTGAACCAAGAACTTTGCAATTACTGTATGTATTTGATTCTTTTAACCAATTTTAACTCTCACTTTTCTTTCTTTCTCTTTCTTTCTTTTTATGAATGAACCTTTAGATTTTAGATACTAAAGGATTGGCATCAGCATGATTATTGGGTAAGATCTCAGTTATATATTGACCGGGTGTGTGACTGATCCTTTGGGATCAGAAGAACCTTTCATCTGATGAGACTGGTTGTGAAGAACCACTCATCTCTGAATCCAGTATTTTTGGTGGTGATATAAGAACTGGAATGTCCAAGGAAACTGCTTTTATGAATTCTTGTTAGCCAGTGTGGCGAAACAGGAGTGTACTTTTGTAGCTGGTTTGGTATATCCTATGAAAAAATAACAAGTAGTTTTGGGTTCTGTCTGCCCTATTTCTCAGCAGTTCCTCCTAAATTTGGCATCCTCAGTTGTGATCCACTGAGGCATGGTTACAGCCAGCATTAACTGCCCTTTACTTCAGTTTTCTCTCAAACATCTCCATGATTTCTCCCTTGCCACTCCTAATGCATAGGAAGAGCTCTTCATAAAGATCTACAAAGCGATTACATTCTCCTTCTACAAATCCCTCCTAAAAAATTCACCTTTGATGCAATGTCTACACACATCTCAACAATAGCCAGGTTGTGGGAGTGCTGTGACCACTGCAGATTATCATACTTTTCTCACTTACTTTGTGCTTCCTCTGGTGGATTGCTGTGGCCACCTATTATCTCATATAATATACTTAGATTGTAAGCCTTTTATGACGTGTGTGTGTGTGTGCGCGCGCATGCGCACATGCTCCAGTCCTTCACATGCTACCATAATACAACAATAACTATAGGGAACATCACTGACACTGGGAATCTCTTTAAAACTGAAAACAGTATTTTAGGTCTATCCACTTCACCATAGTCTCTTACTTACCAAACTATGGGGAAACCCGGTCACAATGAATGAACAATTTGACAAAGCTGAAGTTGCACGTAGAGCAGGAAGTGCAGTCTACCCACTCAACACATTCTTTCCACAGTTTGAAACAGCCAAAATGTCTAATCTTTGGAACAGGTTACAAAGCCGTAGCCCTGACTTTATATTTGAGAAGACACAGAAAAATGAGAAAATGGGGTTCGGAGGCAGAATGTGGGATTTGTTTGCTCTACTGTTCTAACAGTGATTTTTCTTTTGGGTTGATTGGATGGGCTTTTTGTACAATGCACTATTTTAACTGATGTGCAAGCACTTGGTTGCTTTGGATGGGCTTTTTTTTTTTTTTTTTTTGCCTTTGTTTGGATGATGGAATCTTATTTATCTATCCCAGGGAGGGAGATTGTGGCAAACAATCCCTGGTATAGGGACAAAGGCCTGCAAGTAGAACCTTCCTTTGGCCAGAAAATAGTCCTCAAAAACATACTCCCTATGGGTAGCTCAGAAGCTAGCTCACATAACAGCTAGTCACAAATCTCTAAAGTTGCCCACACAAAGGTCCCATGTAAGACTAGCGCAAGAAGGGATACACTGATTCTGTTTTCTGCAACCATTTACCCTTTCTGTCTGTTCCAGGCGGTGTTGGCAAAATGGTGCTTTCTGATCCAAGCTTCACTAGCAGTCCACATCATGGTTTCATTCAATCCCCCAGTTCCTGTACTCCTTGGGAAAGCAGACAGAATCATCCAAATGCAAAGGGGCAACTCTGTCAGGAAGGATTCTCTAATGATTCTGTTGCTGCCCGGGAATCATTGCAAAATGCAGGATTTCAGGAGAAGACTGTGCTCCTGCTTTCTGGGTAGAAAAATATAACAATAAATCCTGCAACCAAACATATAGGCACTTGTGGGCAAAACCCAGGACAATAATTGAAAAAAAAAATCAATCTCAGGCATTAAATCTTTAATCTTTGATTATCTGTCTAGCAAGGTGGCAGATGGTAAATCTACAGTTGTTATTAAGACTTCTGGTTCTGCACTGGCACTCCAGAGAAAACAGAACTAAGAGTCTGGAATTCTAGTGTGATCTACCCTCCTTAGCCAAACCAGTGGGGGCCCAGCTAGGATTCCTTTTGGTATATCAATATTGTATAGAATCACTTATCCTCAAGTGGCATTCTGGCATCATGAGACCTGGCTGCTATATAATCACATCTGTTAGCTATATGTTGGCTTGTCATAGTATCCTATAAACCAGTGGTCTCCGTAAAAAGGAAAATCTAAAGAGGTATTAATTTATATTTACCTGCATATTTCTAGTACTCCCATCACTGTGATACCGAAGCACATGCGCTTCATATCTGATATCTGGGACAACTACAGTTGTAAGAGTCAATGTTTCCTAGTCTAGAGTCCATAATGAAATATCTTTAGAGCAGGGTTGATACTGACTAGCTATTTGATAAGCTGTGTGTATCCGCAAGCGTGCTAAATCCAATATTATATGGGGCTAGACTGAATCCTGCCTAAGAAATGCAAGGGTAAAACATGGGGCTTACTCCTTTAGAGGAACATCTGTAGCAATCAATAAGGGATATTACTTCTCTATATTAGTATGTGCAGCCTGCAGGCCTTATGACAGGGCCTTCCTATATTATAAATTAACTACTGGAGATACTCCAGGGAGAACACATTGAAATCAGCTGTTAGGAGCCTGAGGTATTAGAAAGTCTCAGTCTCACGTGATATTAAACTGTGATATTTAACAACAGACTGCCATTAAGAACTGACAGTTCTGTTTGATTAGAACAGGACCATATTTTTACCCCACCTAAACAGAATACCAAGAATGACAAAAGGGCATCTTCCTTATCTTTTCCTCACATCTACTTAAGTCTCTTGCTTTACTGAAATAAACAAGTGTTAATGTTGTTTTTCCTTTTTCCGGGCCAGAAAGAAAACAACTTTAAATAACCCAAGATGTAGCTCTGAATCTATTCCCAGATGGATTTAAGAGTTAAACTTTGCTCTTAAATTATGTTCAGTGACATTCTACATCAGCTACCCACGTTTCCAGGAAATTCTACTCTGATTTAAATGGAAGTACTTTCCTTTGCTGATGCTTGATTTTTCAGAAGTTAGTTATATATGAACTGTAAGAGGTTTAGCCACTCTTGGGAAGGATTCAGCAACATGAGATGGTTTTTGAGGAGCTGCAAGGACGTTAGCATCCTAAAACTGGCAAAAAACAAGAACTGGCACTGAATGCTCATTGAGGCCTGGGATCCAGATCCTCAAAGATATTTAGACACCTAACTCCCATGAGAGTCAGTTGCCTAAAATACCTTTAAAAATCAGCGCCTACCTCAATGGGAAGCCTGAAAATACTGAAAATAGTCCTTTTGTAAGCTATATGAAAATCACCAAAAAGCAAAACAGTTTTTTCATGGTCTGATCAAAAGTTGTTTCGTCATCAAACTCTCTCTCTCACAAAAGCATACATCCAGTGGTGCTGGATCAAGGTGGTGGTGGGGGGAGGTGCCGCCACACCCTCTGGCTTGAAGTAAGAATAACAAACACCCAAATACTTGGTTTCCATAATCAGCACTCCTGACTATAAAAATTGTTCCAGCACCCCTGCACACATTCATATCGGGGATGTCTATAAATATGAAATATTGTAGCCCAACCCTCTCAGAATAATATTGTCAAAAAGTTATAGCCATTAGAAAATAAGTACTTAATGTAAGTTCCCTTTGAATAGCACAGCCTTATTAGGACTATGCTATGACAAGTACTATCCCTTCATTCCGCACAAAGATAGATAAAGAACTAGAGGATGTCAGAACATTTTCATAAAATGGAAGATAATACAGCTTTGACACTAAAATCTGTATTATACACATGGTCATGTATATATACATACACTGCATTTAATCACACTGTAGCCTAGTTTCCAGGAACAAACAGCTGCTATTCACTGTACAAAGCTGCTTTTTTTTTTTTAAATGACCATAATTCATACCATACATATTGATGTCCATTAACAGCTTTTTTTTGCAAACCTTTTTATATAAACAAAATATGCTAGAAAGGAAACCATCTGTACAATTAAATGGTCAGTCAGCATATTTGTCTTACATAAGCAATAGTACAGCCACACTATGGTGCAGTGTAAACATTGACTCAGTGATCTGACATCCTAGCACTGAAAAATTATCTTTCATCTGGCAGAGGCTGGAACTGCTGTGGAGTTGGTACACTTAGTCCTAGAGTGGAGGTGAGCTTTGCATTATACTTGATCTACATTGAAATATGAAGAAAAGTGATAAGTCCCAGTGGGAGTCCAATACATTCCTTCCCAGATGGAAGACGTGACTAAGGTTTACAATAGTATGAAGGTGGCAGCTTAGAGATGGTGAAATATGCAGATCAGGACATTGTCTAACTTTTCCATAGTCAATATGTGCATAGGTGCAGAGGCCCTCTATAGGTAAAAAGCAAAAAATGGGTGAGGGAGGTGGGAGGAAATTATCCTTCTAAAATAATTCTACATATTGTCTTCAAAAGAAACTCAACTAGTCAACTCTCAGAGAGATTTTATTTATTTTTCTATTTTAGAATTGTCAGGGATTCTTACTGACCTTTAATTATTGACAATTTGTTTTTACTTCTGACAGAATTATTAGATTATCTGATATATTCAAAATGAGTCCTTTGACCTTTCATGTATGAAAGGGCTATTAAATACTAGGACTCAGACAAGTACCATTATTTTTGCCACAACAAATAAAAGGTCAAAGGACCTGAGCTCAGAAATGACAGACTGGCTGCTCTGTAAATCAATGGTAGGCTTTGTGTTGACCACAGTGATAGGTTGATGGGCAAAGGTCAAATCATTTAGAAGGCTCAGGGAATGGTAAGAAAACCTTCTACTTAGACCCCTTTATCGTTATCCACTCGCAAAGCGCACCTGCCTTGAGCTACTGTTCCTGTGAATAGACAGATGAAATGATAAACAATAAGGCATTCAATTACTAGTCCTAGTGAGGGAAAAGTTGTCATCAGTAAACTCTAGAAGCTCCTTGACACCAGAAATTAAGAGAATGATGCCAGTCCCTGCTGGCCTGATAGGCTGATTGCTAAGGCCATACGATACCAGTTAATTTGGAATTCACAGTGAGATTACTAATTGGGTCAACAGCCAGAAAGTGAAGGCAGGGGGACAGAGTCTGAAACTCAAGCATGTTTTAGCTAACCTGGTTAAAGAAGAAATACACTTCTGAAGTGAGCCATTAGCACTATGATACAGCTGCAATTACACGGACAAGAGATGAATGGTAACCAATGGCAAAATGATCACCCAAGTGGCAGCGTAGGGGGGGGGATATATTACAACTTTAGGTGTACCCAACCAATATTTGCTAAATTGCTGAATTGCTGCCCAAATACAATATTAGCTGTGTTCTGAGCCAGGTGAAATGAGAAGTCTAGCGCCATTTGCAAATCAGAGAGAAACTCATTATCTACCGGGAAAAGTATAGCTACTTCACAAAAATCCTCCTGAATATAGATATATGGGCAGCCTCCCTGATCATCTGGAGATAAGGTGTAGCAAACGATAACAATTAGATAAAACTCTTAAAAATAAATCCTAGGAGTAAAATATTTAATTATATAAACTTTCTGAGAATCCTCAGACTGGTGGTTTCATTGGTACAACTCTGTATCTGCTCTCACAGTGCTGATTATGTGAACTCATTCATTCAGGAAGAAAGTACTTTTTTGATTGCCTCCGCTAATCTTATTGAAGTGCCATTAATTTCAATAGTTGCTTGCTACTGACTTAGCGTTCTGATTCACTGGCACTGGACTACTCTTTTCCTATTGCACCCAATTCCCTCAACAGTCAATGAAAGAGCCCTCAAGTCAGTTGGCCACTGCTCTATCGGACAGGCTTGCTGCTGTACTTCACGCTGTCAGTCACATTTTGGGATCCTAAAGAGAAGCTCACCTCTTCTCTTTCACTTTTGTCTATTATTATTTTTATACTTTGTTAAGGTCAGTTCTTGAGGAAGGGTAAAATTTAGCATTTTGAACAAGGCTATAAAGATGTTTGTTATGTGTATGTGTGAAGGGATTAAATTTGCAGTTAATTCTAGCTATCTACTTTTGTCAGAATCATCAAATACTGTAGGTAGCCTATGTTATCAGGTGGTCTTATTACAAGCATCCTCCCACTCTCCCTTCCACCTTCATTTCTATTGTTTGTTGCATCTTTTTTCAAATGATGCTCTTCAGCACTGGAACCATGTCTTCCTCTGTGTTTTCACTATGCTTACTATGATTGTCGCTTTTGGACAAAACAAAACAATTATAGTAACAATAATTCTCCACTGCTTTAGTAAATTAAAATATAAATCCTTTGGAAAAAATACCATTTCTCCTCAGAGGTTTATCTTTATGTTTTAAAAATCGTTCAAGCCTGATCAACATACTCATAGACAAATAGCTCATCCCCAAACTATGCCAGCATATGCAATGTAATTTGATATGTAATTTTACTTGAAGGCCATGCTCTTCATGCAACCATTTGAAAAAATTCAAATAAACCTGTTAAACCCACAGCCCTTTTCTTTACCTGTAATGTGGCTAGCAGAAAGCAATGCATTTTTCACTTTTCTTTCATTCTTTTTTTTTTTTTTTAAACAAAAGACCTTTCCTGTATTGTTCACGACTGGTATCCTGCATTACCTTAAAATGGAAACATCCATTTAAAATGGACAGGCACTGTATTTTCTTCTCTTTCTTTCTTTTTTAAAGCCTTCCTGTGGTTTTCCAAAAGCATTCCAAAGAGGTTACTTACTTTGCTTTGAAATTGGTTTGAGTTATGAGTAGGCCACAGCCTGAGACCAGCAGCTGAGACAGCAACAGAGATGAAAGTTTTTAGTTTTGAGATTCAAGGGGAAACACAGCTGCTACAGCTGGCCTTCTCAGATCTCAACACTTACTACAATGATCGAGAAGGCGATAATGTGCTGTGTCTCAGTTTGAAAAATGCATTAATAAAAATAGTCCCTAAATAGAACAAAAAGTCAATTAATCAAACACTAGACTTTTGGCTCTGGAAACTGAAGTGGGCTATGTTTATAGAAAAGGGTTCTGCTGCATTCTGAATTAGTATATCAACTCAAATTGCCGGTGATAGTACTTCAAACTGATTTTTTAAAGTAAGTTTACAGAACAGGAGATTGTTGTCATCTCACAAATGTTTACGGATTTTATCAACATAGCGAAGAAGCAGAAATGCAAAAGCAACATATATAAATGAAACACCACTGGAATAGTTTTATTGTAAGATCCTAGACAAACAATTCATATAACTACATGTGGCCCTGGACTTTTATAGCATATGCAGGACAATTTTTAAAATATTAAGAAATATTAAGTGGAAAGTACAGCTTATCTTTAAGATCTTTTGATTGCACTTGACAAACTGATCTCACTGCAGGTTTGCAGCATTACACATCCCCCTTTAGGACCTCTGAACAAAGTATGCAGTCCATTTGATATATACTTAATACATTCTGGCAACAGTATAAACAAATGTCCTATGCTGTTCATATCAGTGCAACCACATTGCTACTTGAAGGTATTTGACTTTAAATAAGAACTGGATTTAAAATGAAATATTAGCAGAAGGGTTAGAGGCAGTGTGAACTCAACTATTTGAACCTTCTTGACTCAGCATGAAGAGGTTCATATTATTTTGGATGGAATTATTTGTATCCTGAATCTTAATGTAACTTTTGCCAGCCAGGGAGCAAAGGGCAAACCATGAAACCAAAACTCAGACTGCTAGAGCCAGCTTTTCAACAGAGCTCAGTTCCCAGCTGCTGCGAACAATGAGAGCTGCTGAGCACTTTAAAAAAATCTAGTTACTTCAGTTTAGGAGCCTAAATGGGAGCTGAGCTCTTTTGCAAATCTGACCCTTGGAGTGTTGCATTCTTGCTAAGCAATCAGGCTAGTGAATTATGTATTTAAATAAAACCTCATTCCATAGGGAGCAGTATTTTTATTCTGTGAATTATACAATACACATTCATAAAGGAAAATAACTTCAAGTTTGGCCCTTATTAATTTTCCTTATTTTCAAAAGTGCTTGGATTTATTTTTTTAGTTAATGGAATTATTTCCAGGAAAAGGAATCAAATTTATAAAACTATTTAACCCTATATTTTAATCAAAATCACGGGAATAAAGTTCATGCCTGACTGAAATATTATCCTACTCTTATAAACCATGAGCTGTCTACACATACATTGAGTTTGCAGCAAGCTGAGGTGTGACTTTGTCCTGTACAAGCCTGCTGCCCCACTAACTATGCATGGGACCCTGCTGACATACATTAACAGGTTTGATTTTCCTTGCTTTGTTTGTGTAGAAAAGTCCTGAGTGATGCATTTAAAAGATGATGGTGCCATTCAGAGGCACAACCAGAAGCGGCCCAGACTACCTTCCTGGTCACCCCAAATTTGGGATGCAAAGTCACCCCAAATTTGAGTGGCATTACCACCCCATGCAGCAGGTCACAATCCCACTCGCTTCAATTTGGCCCAAATGGTCCTCTGTCAAGACGGGGGGATGGCTGGCTCAAATGCTAGTAAGAGGTATTGCATCATGATGCATAGGATTACAATGCC
The DNA here is from genome assembly GCF_013100865.1 of Trachemys scripta elegans. Lineage (NCBI taxonomy): Eukaryota > Metazoa > Chordata > Testudines > Emydidae > Trachemys > Trachemys scripta. The sequence continues at coordinate 171,118,906 of NC_048298.1, read as the reverse complement.
ACCTGCTTAAATTTCACCTGGATGGCCCTCCATCATGCAGTCAGAGACAAAGGGGGAGACCTGCATCCCTTCCCCCCCCCTACCAATTGTACGGCAGGTGCTGTTACACCAATCTAGTTAATAGTTTTTGCATCTAGAAGCAACAAACTGTGCCCTAAGAGCCAGTTCTGAAAGAACATGTTTTATTCATCTTTAGTAGTCTAAACATAATTGATATAATACAGAACTGACTGATGCCATGTCAATAGCCAAAGCAACAACAAAATATCATTTTCACATAAGAAAGCTGTGTTAAGTGATCTACATTTTTAAGTCACTCATCAGTCTTTATTTTCTTTAGGACTCTCTTTAGGACTCTCTGTTGCTTTTTACAGATCCAGACTAACACGGCTACCCCTATGATACTCATCAGTCTTTATTTTCTTTTGGCACACCCTGAATTCACAAAACAAAAAACTGTCCACCAACTCCTTAGCCATACTTTATTGACAAATAACCTGTTCCAAGAAAGAAAAGGCTGAAAACAAGTAATTGCTAACAACCAGATAGTCAGTTATATGTATGTTGAACTGGACAGGCTGAAGCAAGTGTAAACTAAAAATTCACACATTTAAGCACCCAAGAAAACAGAAATGCTTCCCAAAACTTTGTGTTTTTTTCTAAGTGTAGTGTAATTGATATTTTTGCCCAAAGTGAAATTTTTATTATAACAAAACCTACACAACTTCATATGTTTTTAATTATGTACTGTGCTCAGCTCTGAACAGAAATTTTCAGCTATATTTTAATTCCACAGCCTGAAGAAGATCTCTATCATGGCTGAATTATATCTAATCTCATTTTTCTTCATGAAGCGATTTTAAAAATAATTTCCAGGAAGTCAAACCAGTTTTTCTCCTCGTCTGTAGAAAAGCTAGTACCCAGAAGTAAAATGGAGCCAGTTGTTCTTTAAATAAGTTCATTGGAAAGCTTTGGAAGAGTTTTGTATCTGCAGAAGGGTTGCATATGTTTTACACTAAATGCACAAGAAAACCAACTCTGCGTGGTAGTTAATACTGTATGGTTATGATATGTTTTCAAGTGTCAGATGCAAATACTTAAACCTTTTGCTTTTGGGTTGTGTGAAGTGTGGGGTTTTTTTTATTAGCCTATATTTCGAGAGGGGTCATCAGTCCCTATGTTCCTATATATTTATGGTGCAAAAACAAAACTGCAATTTTATGTTGATAAACAAAATCGGGGGGAAAAACCAACCAACATTTAAAGGAATGCAGAAGTAAGAGACAAATGGTAATTTGCTTAAAAATTAGAGGTGAAATTTTGGCCTCAATGACATTGATGGTAAAACTCCCATTGACTTCAGTGAAGCCAGAATTTCAGAGATGTTTTTACCAGGCTAACAACCTCCACTCCTATTCTGAACTCAAATTACTGTCCTTTTAAAGAAATCTGTTACTGCACTTGTGGATACAAATGTTTCAGGTTACACAACACGTTAATGTGTACCCATATATTTGATATTCCAATGGAGATGTGAAAATTAAACCTTCACTGAAGGAGCATGCAGCCCTCACAACACAATAAATCACCAAAGAAAGCATTATACCATCCATTCTAAATGTTCATGTTTTTAATTTCCCTAATAATAGACACCAAAACCCTAAGTCACTGTGCATACATACATACATACACACACTTTATATATATATATGTATGTATGTATGTATGTATGTATGCATAGTGACTTAGGGTTTTGGTGTCTATTATTAGTCCCTGAGGGAAGAATAAACATCAAAAGCTAAATGTTTTAATTCCCAGAGCTAGTCTAACAAAATATCAGGATACCAGGGATTCCCTAGTATGGGTCCTTGGATGTCCCTCAACAGTGATACAGCTTTGAAAAATCACTACTGAGATTATTTTACTTTAGCAGAATCTCCTGGTACTTAAATTTTATATTCCTTCTGCAGAATCCAGAGTTACATCACGTAATAGAGTACTTAACCTACATGCATTAACAAAAAATAATATGTTTTCACTTGGAATTGTTTTAAGCAACTGTATTTCCCTACTTTTTAGGATGTGACCTATGAGATATGGCAGGGAGTTACAACTTAGGAAGACCATTTGAAATTAAAAAGACAAAACATATTTTCCCAAAACATATTTTCCCAGTGAAAGAACTGGTTCTTGAAGCAAAGAGGTAAGGAACAGTTTTAAAACAAAGAAATCCTCCTTCTCTTTGTATTTACATAACCCTATTATTTTTACCTTTTAAAATCAACTTACCAAAGGGAGGGATAGATCAGTGGTTTGAGCATTGGCTTGCTAAACGCAGGGTGGTGAGTTCAATCCTTGAGGGGGCCACTTAGGAATCTGGGGCAAAAATCAGTACTTGATCCTGCTAGTGAAGGCAGGGGGCTGGACTTGACAACCTTTCAAGGTCCCTTCCAGTTCTATGAGATAGGTATATCTCCATATATTATTATTATATATATATTTTATATTATATTGTATATGTACTTGGACTATTCCTTTTCACTTTGTGAAACAATGAGGTCCCTAAAGAAAGTGGTCTAACTTCTGAAGTAAGTGGGGTTGGCATGGTGTACAAGTTAGTGCAACATTTGGCCCCAAGAATCTTGCTTGCACTAGGACAACTAGAACCTTCAGCAACAGAACTGGAGTAAGGACTTTACTGCTGAAGATATAAAAGAACATAGCTTGGTCAAATAACGGTAGTCTACACAGCTGGCCATTGGTTCTAGTAAGTCATAAATTAGAACTCTCCCAATATTTCTTTGAGTTTAAGAACTGAACTCTACTACCCTATTCACAAGGGTTCAATAGGACTGCACATGTGTGCTGAAACTATTCATGTAAGGGATGCAGGATCAGGAACAAAGGTAGAAGAGAGCCTGTAAAAGGACACAAATGTAAGTATCATTATGAAAGGCCTTGTCAAAAGAGACCATTACATACAGCATTTCCCTGCCTCATTTAGGATTAAGCCAACATTTTCTGCAGAATTAATTTTTTTGTTTTAAAATAAAGTAGAAATATTTTCCTGAGTCTGCAGGCAATCAGCTCTAGTGCATCATCTGTTCATCGCTTGCAAGCATCAATAGGGTGAAGTTAACATGCTGGTAGTTTCACTTTGGCTTTTTCAGAACCCTGTAGGAATCAAAGAAACTGTCAAGAATTATGCCAGTGCCATGTGATTGACTAGTCAGCTGCTGGGGAAAACTATTAGCAGAAAAAGAGACAGGAACTGGACTTGTGTGTGGGGAAATGGGACCCAAAATGGAAGACTGAAGAAAGAAAAAAGTAAGGGGAAAAAGCCTCTCTTCCTCCCTAATTAGCCAAGAGGCTCTGGATGTAATTGAAGTTGCAGGAATTGAAAGCTCTTTTCTCCTTCCAGTAGCTAGATGCAAGTGAAGCTTCATATTTATCATACAGATAAACAGATTGACAGAGCAAGACGGGTACCCAGAAATCACCTACTACAGGACAGGCCCAACAAGGACAATAACAGAACACCACTGGCCATCAGATACAGCCCCCAGCTAAAACCTCTCCAGCGCATTATCCACGATCTACAACCTAGCCTGGAAAATGATCCCTCACTCTCACAGACCTTGGGAGGCAGGCCAGTCCTCACTTACAGACAACCCCCCAACCTGAAGCAAATACTCACCAGCAACCACACACCACACCACAGAAACACCAACCCAGGAACCTATCCCTATAGCAAACCTCGTTGCCTACTCTGTCCCCATATCTACTCTGGAAACAGCATCACAGGACCCAACCACATCAGCCACACCATCAAGGACTCATTCACCTGCACATCCACTAATGTTATATATGCCATCATGTGCCAGCAATGCCCCTCTGCCATGTACATTGGCCAAACCGGACAGTCCCTCCGCAAAAGAATAAATGGACACAAATCGGACATCAGGAATGGTAACATACATAAGCCAGTAAGTGAACACTTCAATCTCCCTGGTCATTCTATTACAGATTTAAAAGTCACTATCATTGAACAAAAAAACTTCAGAAACAGACTTCAAAGAGAAACAGCAGAACTAAAATTCATTTGCAAATTCAACACCATAAATATGGGCTTGAATAGGGACTGGGAGTGGCTGGCTCATTACAGAAGCAGCTTTTCCTCTCCTGGAATTGACACCTCCTCATCTATTATTGGGAGTGGACTACACCCACCCTGATTGAATTGGCCCTGTCAACACTGGTTCTCCACTTGAGAAGTAACTCCCTGCTCTCCATGTGTCAGTATATAATGCCTGCATCTGTAGCTTTCACTCTATGCATCCGAAGAAGTGAGGTTTTTACTCACGAAAGCTTATGCCCAAATAAATCTGTTAGTCTTTAAGGTGGCACCAGACTCCTTGTTGTTTTTGTAGATACAGACTAACACGGCTACCCCCTGATACTTGACATATTTATCATACGTATACTATTTATACTCAGTTGAAAAACTGAAGCCCCTGTGCAGGAATCACATGTAGCACTCATGTAAATATCCCAAGAACCTTCTCCTTCTTAGCATCTGGGGGCTCTGTGGATATGCCTACACTGCAATGTAAACCCATGCTTGAGCCTGGGTTCAAGCCTAGCCCTCCTTGTGTCTAAACTGCAATTGCGCTAACCCAGGGCTCAGACCCAGGGTATCAGGACCCTGCAGGGATGGAGGGTCTGAGTTCAAGTTAAGCCAGGATCCAGGGTCCAAGTCCTATTGCTTTACAGCATAGATGCAGTCCCAGGAGTCAGCCAGAGGTGTCCCACAATTCCATGAGGCAACTTCCTTAGTCCTCTCTATCCTGAAAATCTGCAGTCTACTGTATTGGAAACAGAAGACACCCTCTGCCTCCTTTGCAAATGGCAGCAGCTCAGGTCAGCATTAACCCATTATTTTCTGATCACCGATCTGCCAGCACACTATCAGACAACCTCCTGGGTATGCAATGCAGAACAACCCGATCAAGGCTTTTGCAAAGCAAGCTGCTTTCTTGTAACATGCAGGGTGGGCAGTAAAGTATTCCCTCGGTGCACCATGGTTCTATGGATACTGTGGCCATATTTTGAGGGGAGGGGCGCTGGGGGACTCTGGGATATGGTTACTTTGTCTCAAGTCTGAGCACTGCAGTGTGAATGTCATAGGACTAGGTTCAAGCAGAGGTTAGAAAAAAAGTCTTAACATAAGGTTAAAATACAATATTGATGCTCAAGCTCAGGGGCCCCTAACACAGTTCAGCTAATTCGAGTCCCACTAACCCTGGGCTTTGCAGTGTAGACCAGTGGTTCGCAACCAGAGATACGTGTACCTCTTGGAATACACAAAGTCTTCCATCACGTCATTTAGATATTTGCCTAGTTTTACAACAGGTGACATAAAAAGCAGTAGCAAAGTCAGTACAAACTAAAATTTCGTACAGATAATTACGTGTTTACACTGCTCTATATATTATACCCTGAAATGTAAGGACAATATTTATATTCCAATCGATTTATTTTATAATTCGAAGATAAACATGAGAAAGTAAGCAAATTTTCACTAATAGTGTGCTGTGGCAATTTTGTATTTTTATGTCTTATTTTGTAAGCAATAGTTTTTAAGTGAGGTGAAACTTGGGGGTACACAAGACAAATCAGACTCCTGAAAGGGGTACAGTGGTCTGGAAAGGCTGAGAGCCACTCTTGTAGACATACCCTGAAAGTGCTGGGCTTCACAGAATTGTATTGCCTCTGGACCTTGTTTGTGGAATTCCCTCACCTTCTCTGTATTGTCTACTTCTGGTAGTAAGTGTGTAGTACTTTTTTCAAATGTTAGATACAAAATACCACTTCTTTTGCAAACAAGACAGCACTGTTTGGTAGATGGAATGCTCCCAAGGCTCCCTTTCCAAAAGAACCCATGAGCAATACAAATTTGTGTAATAAACAGTAGCCTATGAAGGTGAGTGCAATGAAATAACTGTAAGGGTAACTGAACGGATGTCAAGACTAGAAGTGTTATAGGATCTGAATTCATTATACTGCTGTATGTGTTCATTCAAAATCTATTAAGCCTAATAGATTACAAAAGTAAGTGAAGGGGACAAAGCCAATTTACTGAAGACATTATTATTGCACTTCAAAAACGTGCACTTAGAGCCGGGGTAAAAAGCTTCAAATCAGATAATGTCAGGAGAAAAGCAGTTTTATGATAATTGTATGTCAGCCACACTTTTCCCTTTCAAACCCACCTACCGAAAATAGTGCGACAGGCTTGATTTCAAGATGTCTGAGCACCTGGAGCTACAGTAAACTTTGCCCAGAATCCCTAAAATAATTTCAGAGAATTCTTGGAGGACACAAAACAGTAACGTTTCCTCAAAGGTTAGTGAGTTGTACAGAAACCAGCTGAAAGATCACAGACTTTAAAAAAAAAAAAAAAAAAATCACATCTCTGAAAGAAACTGTATGCAGGGCCGGCTCCAGGCACCAGCTTAACAAGCAGGTGGTTGGGGTGGCCAAGGGAGAGGGGCGGCACCTGCGGCAATTCGGGGGCGGCAGGTCCCTCACTCCCTCTATGAGCGAAGGACCTGCCGCTTTTTTTTTTTTTTGCTTGGGGCGGAAGAAATGCTGGAGCCGGCCCTGACTGTATGTAAAGAACTAAACACAAAACATCTTAATGATTCACAGTTGGAATTCATAACTTTTTCTTTTAACAAAGTAAGGTCTAGTCACAAGAAATATAAACATTTTAAATGAGCATGTTCCTTTTATAGCTATGTATTTCTTATAAATGTTATAATTAATTCAATACACTAAATGTAATACAAAGGGACTAAAGCCTAGTCTTGTAGAGTAGCAATTTCAAAGGTCCTGCTATAACTCACTGAAGTATTTTAATTTGGGTAAGGAATTGGCAAATGAAACACCACCTTTGGTAGGGAGTCAGCTTTTTAATTTTTTTTTTTCTATTTATCTGTAACCAATCCTGAAGCCATTTAAAGTTCACATTTAGGATTATGGAGCATTTATGTTTAAGAAAAGTGTTTTAATTTGTTCAAGGTAGGGTTGAAAAGATGATTTATGAAAACAATATTTCACCACCCTTAGATGTATTTAACTGATTCAGTAAATTCCAATTAAAATAAGATTCATTAAGACTCTGAATCTCCAAATTTCTTTTTTAGCGGTTTCCTTTAGCTTTGTTCTACAAGAAACTTTTTGTAATGCTGTATAACACAGCAAGTCTTATTCCTTACACAAACTTAAGCATGATATTTTCTCAAGTAAAATGAACCCTTTGTAAACTTTTGACATTAAGAACCTATTCTAATCATAAAAGTTCATTAAAGTCTTTTGATAAGGCCCATAATTTGACTGTAAGTCTGGAAAATCCCTGTACTCCAAGACTTACATTTTATTTTTATTTCTTTCAATATTCTTCTGCCAACTATAATGATAGCTACCACAAACTGAAAGCCTGACAAATGAGATGCCTCTTTTCTCACTGCTGGCCGTCCATGACCAAAAGCTCCTTAACCATCCTCCAGATAAATACAACTGCACATTGTTGGCACAAAGAACCTAGCTATCATTAATTTCCTTCACTCAGAGCAATGTATACATAATAATTACTTGCAAGTTAGAGAGTTCCCCCTCATTACTACAATATTTTCGTAGCATCGTTGTGCCTTGATCTGCAAAGGATCAACATTATGCTCTGTAAATATGACCAAGTGTTACATTCTAAATCAGGCTTATTTCCCTCAGCAAAAGAATCCTAATTTTTAAACTTTTATATTTTATTTTGAAAAATGGGCCCATTTCCACTTTTGTAATAAGTACAGAGATATTGAAATTTAGAGTAGTGTAGTTAAGCTTTTTCTTATGGTGCCGTCTTTAATCCCTTTTTTAAAACTCTAAACATTCAAAATATGGGCAATGGATGATGTTCTATAATCTCTTCTGGCTACACTCAAAACACTGAAAATAGCCTGAAATTTGAAACACATCTTTAAATTTGTAGGGCAGACATGCATTTCGCAAGGCCAAATTTGGAGTACAATTAAGGAATCACAAATGTACTTTCAGCTTTTCAACATGAAGATAATGAATGATGGTATGACAATAAATCAGCACTGTTGGAAGCTAGTCATAGGTTAGAGCACCCCTAAGGCTGTTCCACCTTACACTAGAGGATGAACTGGTCCACAGCTGACCCAGAATTAGGTGCAGGATAGTGCCACACAATGGTGATGAAAAGCCTACTTTGCTCTTCCTCTGCCACAAATTTATCTTTTGTCTGTGGTTCTTGGGATAAGTTGATACAACATCATTGTCTATGCGTTTACTGTGGGTGCATAATAGAGAGACCACAGCTGTACTGTTATTATAAGAGTCCTAAAAAGGGCAATTTTCTTTTATACTGTATTTCCTGCCAACACAGCTGGATTTAAAATATGAATGCTTAGCACTAAACATATCCAAAAAATAGAGCAAACATTAAATCTTCATAATACTCCTACTATATCTCCAGTTTACAAATGGATAAATGGAAACACAAAGAGTTTAAAGTGTTCCAGTCCACACAGAGACTCACTAGCAGCACAGGTGCTGACTCCGTGGGTGCTCCAGCACCCACAGAAAAAATAGCGCATGCTCAGCTCCTCCCCCTTTCCCCCCCCCCCGGGCCTCCCACTCACCAGCAGCCTCGCAGATCAGCTCCTCCCCCTCCCCCCCAGTGACCTGCCACCCCTGCAATCAGCTGTTCAGTGCCATGCAGGAAGCGCTGGGGGGGAGGCGGAGGTGTGGGGGTGAGAAGAGACAGGGGCAGGGGAAGAACGGGGGCATAAAGAGACAAGGCGGGATGGGAACAGGCGGGGCGAGGGTGCGGACTTTGGGGATTAGGGGGAAGTGTGGGCGTGGCCTGGGGCAGAGTGGGGATCGAGCACCCCCTGGACACTCCAGAAGTCAGCGCCTATGATTAGGAGAGCCAAAATTGTAAATGAGGAGATCCTGATTCCTAAGCCTGTTCTTATTCCTCTAGACCAGGGTGCCCAACTTACAGCCTGCGGGTCATACACGGACCACCAGAGCATTTCAAAAGGCCCACAGCCTGCTTCAATACAATATACAAATGGTCAATTCATTAGCATTTTTCATCACGTTTACATCATTTTAGTTTATACAAATGTGTAAAGAGACAATACTGTACATAGAAACAACCCATATAAATACATACGAAAAAAGCTGAACTTAAAATATAAATCAATATAGGTGACTTTAAATATTATTTAAACATGTAGAATCTCTTCGGCCTACACAAGGTTGTGCTTAGGTTTATATGGCCCTCCTGTGTAATGAAGTTGGGCACTACTGCTCTAGACTATTCTCTCTACCAGGGTGAAATTCTCCATTGTGCAGAGGGGCCGCACAAGGGTGAATTTCATTCTCTGGAAATAACTACTTAAGGTAAATGCCTGAAGATAGGACCAACACTAAGTCAATATTTTAGTCATCCAAGATTGACTGTGTACTGTCAATTATTTATACAACTTGAAACAGTAAGGATAAGCATACTGACGAGATAGGAAAATGGAGACTACTCACACTGCATTATATAGCAATGGTAAAGAAAGTTATGTTGTTCATTTTAAACTCTGCTATGTTCAAATAGGGTTATTTTACATTTGACCAAAAATGTATATCGCATGTACCTAAAACATACTTTCAAGTTGTTATTTGGTATGGTAGTATATGCAAATTATAGTACAGATATAATTATGTCCAGCAGATGCCATATGTACACACATGAGCAATGTATATGCCCAAGGAATCTTCTAGGTAGTATAACAGGAAACTTTTATTTTCTGACTAAGTAGGACGGGTATATAGTTTAGTTATTTAACTGGACGCCAGTCTACATGCAAAGGGCCACCTTTCCAAAATGGCCACCATCTCTCATAACTGTTTGTGGGAATGAAGCCAATCCCTCAGCTATTCCCTGAGTGAGGTGATTGCCCTCAGCAAGAGGGTCATGATGTTCCATTAACCTTTCTAGTTAAAAGTGAGGCTGCTCTCAGCCAAAATTAATACCATCTCCCATTCTTTACCAATCATGCTGCCCTCAGAGAAGATGGTGGCCCCTTTATCACCATGCGATTGCTGAGCAGTAAACAGAAAAATATGAAGATCCATGGAATGAGACTTTGGAAACAGCAAGCGATGTGTTATAGACAAGGACCTTCATTTTCAGTTTTTTATTTTGTTTAAAATGTCCTGGGCATTTATCAGTGTTTATTACAAAAATAAAACTAAAAATGGGTGAAAATCAAGTGCAAAAAAAAAAAAAAAAAACACCTTCACAGTTTTGGGGGTATATATTGGCATTAGAATTGGGGGATAGGAGGATAGAAAAAAGCAACAAATAGAGAAAAGAAAGAATATTGAAAGGAAAAATAGTTTAACATACTGGTGGTTTATTTCTTGAAGTGCTTAATACCATATTAATATACATGTGTCTTCATTAAATTACAGTAATCTGGGCTCTCCTGGAGTCTGCTCAGGTTACTGACCCAACATCTCTCCTTTTTTTTTTTCAGCTATTTTTTTTTTTCTGGACTCGAGCAGTGACGTGTGTGTGTGTGTGTGTTCCACTATATTGCCTTACTTTGGTATTTTGTTACAAAACAGGACAGAAAACTATGAGGAATCAGAAGAATGAAGGGGAAGCAGGTGGCAGATTTAGGTGCTGCAAGGGAGCACAGGGGAGCACATGGAGGGGAGTGCAATGGAATGTGAAGAGCCGGAAGAGATTGAAAAGGTACAGGGGACTGTGCTGTTGCAGAGGAGGAGGATATGGTTAGGGGAAATATGGGAGACAACTGAATGTAGAAAGTAGGTGGGGGCAGGAAACTGTGGGGGAACATGGAGGAAGAATGGGGGGGGTGGCTAGAGAAGGACAGAAGAAAGTAGGAGGATTCTCCACTTCCAGGGGAGACCACATGTTTGGTTGAATTTTGACCATGAAATGCACATGTTCGAGGTGGGTGGCTTTTCCCTAAAAGGGAAAAAATATTCACGGCAGTACAAGTACAATGTGATTAATTTATAAATCACATTGTTATAATATCAATCTTATGATATGTTTGGGTCAGACGATTTTTGAATCTTAGAGGTTGAAAAATGCTGAAAAAGTACTTGGATGGATTGATATCTATGGGACTATTGTGGCACTGATCAAATTAGCTCTAAGCAAAATACAGAAAACTCATACAGATTTGAAAGGGTATAGTGCTAAATGAAAGCTTTGCAACAGTGTTTTCTTATAAATTATAACGTATCTCATGGCTAGTGGCCAAAGTGACTTGTGTGTTCTTCCCTAGTAAATGTAAAAATGCTGTGAATTTTGTTTCCACTTGAATGCAGACACTCAAACATTTGATAGTCATTATCAGTTAATTTAGAATGCTCAGAAATTATGAAGCATCAAAATGTATGGTAATTGTAGAAAAATATACAATAACTAGGAACGTTAGTAATAGTCAAAGAATGGTGCTGCATTTGATTATCTCATAGTAAATTTGTTGCCACACCAACAGCGACAGAAGATGAGGATAAACTCATGCAAAAATGAACTAAGGAAGAAATATTTCAGTAAAAGAAAGGAAATGTAAAATCTTATTAAAACTAGAGGATTCATCAAGAACAAACTGGCAAACATGCTCCCTAAAAGATAACGTGCACAAGTACTAATGTTTTAGTGACAGCTGGCATGTTTCATTGTAGAATGGCATTCATTTGCATGTTTCCCTTATGCATTAGGTGAAGCTGGAGTACACTGCACTGATTGTATTATAACAATGCTCTGGAGTGAAACAAAAAGATGAGGAAAGAAGGGGCTTATTGAATAAGCAGGTATTCTGACAATAAGAGTAGCACCCGTAATGCTAATATAATTTTGTTTCCACTGTAAACCATGCAGGATTTTTATGTGAATTTCTTTTTTCTATTTTAATATATACTACAGAGAATATAACTTGGCTATAAGAAAGTTTCTTCTCTTTAGACATGTCACATATGGTCATAGCTGGGAGAGAAGTGAATGATCAAATGGAATTTAGTTTAAATGTTTTTGCCCAGCTTTAATTAATTTAAAGGTAAAAGAAAGGGAAAAATGGGGATCAGAGGTTCCTGCACTTTTAATGCACTTAATCATTTTTTTAATTAAATGGGTTTATACTGGCAGGTGTTTGGGTCAAGTTATAAAAAGGGGAAGCCTAAAATTAGTTGCTTAAACCTATCTTTATGGACCTAAATAAATTACATAATTTTCAAAAATGCAGATCACCAATTAGTTTTCATTGACTTTATTGAGAACTGCTGGGTGCTCAGCACTTTAGAAAAATCAGGCTATTTATAGAGGTTCCTGGAAAGGACTTAAGTGCATAACTTTAGGCAACATTTTTGAAAATTTTGGTTTACAATGTAAATTTTTTATTGGTGTTTCAGAGTTAAAGCAGCTATTATTTTGAGATTCATATAAACAGATCTGCTAGCTGATCTACAATAAAAAGAAACACCAGAGACAACTACAAAAATGAAAAGCCATCATCATAACAAAAGAAAGCCCCCCCCCATATGTTGTTTTTTTATCAACAATTTCACCTGTGAGATGTCTCAGATCTTGCACATATCAGTAGTGTACACTTTAAAAGTGCTGAAAACCCTGGGAAGTCAATAAGAGATTTGTCAATGTCTTCAATGAGGCCAGAATTTCACCCAATGACTAATAATCATTAATTATTCTAGGTTTTGGTGAAAAACTGAGCAAATGGAAAAGACAGGGTAATCAAGAAGAGTTCAATAAAGCAGCAGATACCCTAATCTACCTCCCCACGATGCAACTACTTTTGATGGCACAGGTTTGCAATGGATTTAGCTGGTGCAAAAGAATCTACTTAACACCTCCCTGCAACAGCTTTTAATTTGGACCACAGTATTTAAAGTACTGTGCGTGCATACATACAATGAAACATATAGAACAGTCACTTCTTGCACTACTAGTACATAGCTTCTTGTAAAAGTCTGTGTCAACGCCTTTGAGCTTGCTCTCAGATACACTGAGGCCATGGCACTGGAACAATTTTTATAGTGAGGCTGCTGAAAGCCACAAAACTGTCAACCATGTATATGATGCAAACTACTAAAAGACAGGAGGTGTGGCAACACCCCTTGCACACCTAGTTCCTGCACTCCTGCACTAACGCCCCTTTATACTGTTCTGGTTGCACACCCATCATACAGCCCCTTTTCAGTGCTAGAACAGCATAATGGGATCTTACTGTAAACAAGTCCTAAGTAAGAAATGGCCATTCACACCACCTAGAGGAAGATTACCAACACTCAAGAGAGATCCACTTTCCCTTAGGACAAAAAAAAAAAAAAAAGGGGGGGGGGGGGATCCTTTTTAGTGACAACACAGCCTGCCACCAGGAGAATCCTGCTACACCACAGATCAACCACATCAAAAACAGGGGCAGCTGGACAACCCACCCGATACCACATACCAGAAATTGAAATACATGTTACCTGCCCTCACTGCTGCCTAGAGGAGCTTTCATGAAATACAGGGATGTGTAGAAAAATTGTTGTGCTTTTTTAAAAAAAAATTATTAAGTGGGGAGGAAGTGATGTATTCGGTGTCCAAAATATAGAATTAATGGATTTTGGCTAATCAAAGCATTTTAAATCAGGGAATGCCACGTGGATCACTGACTGAGGCAGAAAATATTGGAAAGAGAGATAGCATGCTCCTTGTTAACATTTTGGCTGCACATCACTGTATTTTCTGCCAGAGATGCACTATGTAAGTTCAGAAGCTGAACTGGCATAACATCATGCTATACTTTGTACATTGTGCATGTATCTTAACTGTGACTGGTCTTGTATAACAAATGGCATATTAGAGTCCATGAATATCAGTAAACAAATCTAGTCTGCTAATAGCTTGGTTTCTTTTTTTAACTGACATTTGATACAAATATTGTCAACACATTTATACAATTCTGGAAACAATGTATTTGCCTTTAGAAAAGGAAGACAGAAAAACAAAAGAAAGAATAAAAAAAGGAAGTTGAGCAATTTCAAAACCCTGAGCATACACAATATGCAGTTATTGTGTAGTAACATCATACAGGTAACTGATTATGTGTGATTAGTAGAACAAAATCTGTTTAATACTTAGCAGCTATTCTACATCAGAAAACATTAAAGATTATAAAATCTGAGTATGTTTTTTGCAAAGGCTGAAGTGAGATCCAAGATGATTTTTTTTTCAGCTTCTTCGTAAGTGCTCCAAGCACAATACTAAGCATTCAAAAAGTTTAAATCATCATTTGCTTTCCAAGCCACTGTTGATAGAAAACAAGTTATAACATATCTATAACCTGGTGGCAGGATTTTCCTATTGTCCGGTCTGTGAGCTGATGTTGCAATCCTACAGGGAGCTGTAAATTAATTACTGCTGACTCAATAGGGCAGATGTAGTTCCTTAGACTTCATCCTGAAAATAAAGGACATGAGTATAACCCCTCTGGGAGAAGGAGCTGGAGTCTGGGACAAAGAAATCTTGGGAGAAGGAACATCAGGAACAGCCAAGCCTATTTAGATGGTTTAGTCTGGGAGGGAAAGGATATATGTAGTGTTATTTTGGAATTATCTTTTTGGTTGGTAAATCAGGTGCTTGCACTTTAAAGTAGAGATTAGTCAGCGTAATGTAAAAAAAAATATATATACTGTATTTTTCAAACCAAATTTTCCAGTTCCAGATTATGTTAATTTGCAAAAAACAGAAGCTAGTTTGGCAAAAATGTACCTCTAAATGGGAAAAAAAACCTGACAATTCTAAAATAATTCTCATTAATAAGTTCAAAAAGAAAATGTTCAAGTTATTTCCTCTCTCTCTTTTAATATATTTTGTGCTGAGTTCATAGGGATAAAGCATATGTGTTGAGTCACATGGTATATGTTCCAATTTCCTGATTCGCTATACCTACTCCACATGGTCAGTAAGCTTAGCAGAACCCATTTTTACACTGGTTTTCAAAGAGAATTTATGCTGTCTGAAAATCTCAGTATCCTAGTCTGTCTCCTAATTCCAGTGAGTTTCCTCTGTTGCTTCCTCCCCCACTCTTTCCTCCTCTGTAATTCCTTCTCTCTCCTCCCTTTATAACCTTCTCTCCTTTTACTCCCCAACATCATGAGATAATTTCTAAAATGGCAACTACATTCATTCTATTGTAAACAAACTCTGATTTGAGATTATACTAAAATTGGTCATTTCTACAATATTTAGATATAGCCTAAACTGATGACTTTTATTTAATCACCAAACAAATTTAACTAAATTTCTGCAATATTCAAATACTGATTAAAATGGTCCAAAAATAGGAAAAAAGATATGAAATATCCTGTTAGTTCACCACAAACTATTAGAACAGTCTTAAAACATTTGAGGAGGAAAAACCATCACAATAAGTTCAAAAGTTATCTGACTGCCCTAAATCCTGTATAACACACGCTGTAAAGCTATGCCATTAATTCTTCAAAAGGACTACTGTAGAAACAATAATTTATGCAATCCCTCCAATTACTCTGACATCTTCATCTACCAAGGGTGCAGGGACCCCAAATATTTTGGACCTACTAAGTGCTAACATATCAAATTATCAACAGCCTTTAATGTCTTTTCAGTGGAAATAGTTCATTTAATCAGTCTGACTCTGATGTTCAGATCATGCATATTTCATAATATCAACTACTATTACAGACCATAAAAAGATTCCACATGGGTATGAACACTGTGCAAAAGTAATTTTTGCAGACTTTTATTAGAACTGTTTCTTATTTTCCCATTGTTCAAGGTGATTTATGGAGAGAAATATCACCAAGCACAGTATTAGCACCTAAATAATAAATACCTAACTATATCTTATAATATATGGAAATTCATATCTAAAACGTTACAGTATGTGCACTCCACATGCAATATTTTCCTGTATCTGATGACTGCTTTTGATATATTAGATTCACAGTCTACTACTTATAGGGACTAAAAGGCTGAACATTTTGCATTGTATTACTTTGTCCATATGTTCAACATTATCTTGTTGACATGAGGACTTAAAGCTATTTGGAGCAAGTCTCCCAAGATGGTACATGTTTATAGCATATTTTAAATATAGACTGAGTATTGAAATAGAAAGGAAGAAATCTAGATAGTGTAGCCTAACATCACTAATCATTTAATCACAGATGGCGAAGAGATGGGACATAAAACTGAAGGAAAAAACTATAATGTACAAAGGGATACTACTACACCTCTACCCTGATATAACGCGACCCGATAGAACACAAATTTAGATATAATGCGGTAAAGCAGCACTCCAAGGGGGCGGGGCCGCGCACTCCGGTGGATCAAAGCAAGTTCAATATAACGCGGTTTCACCTATAATGCGGTAAGATTTTTTTGGGCTCCCGAGGACAGTGTTATATTGGGGTAGAGGTGTATTTGAACACTTCATTACTCTTTATAACTGAGGCAAAAAAATCCACCTTTCCTTAGTTTTCTAAGACATGCCAACAGAAGGAGTGTATGATCAGATGTTAATCAGCTCAACTTTCCTAAAAATGCACCTTTTTCATTTAAATTAGCACCAACTACTATGGGTGCACTTTATCTTATTCCTTGTGGATTGCTTTGTGGGGATGGGGAAAGAGCCAGCCAGCCAGAAAGCACAAATCAGTGCCATGAAAGCCTGCATTTAAAAAAAAAAAAGTATTAAAAATCTGCCACTCATTGGAATATTCTATTCTAAGCACAGGCAAGCGAATTATACTTATTTCAATTCATGTTTATTTTCATGGGAGTAAAACATTAGTTGAAGCTTCACTTGCCTCTACTTGACACAAATGAAATGTTAATGTTCAGCTGACTGATTTCCCATCTCACCTATTACTTGAATATTATTAATATGCTTCACTTAGACTTCTCTCAGCAAAAACAGTTTAATAAATGAAACCTTTCCAACCTGGCATTGTTAATAAATCCATATTATTCAAAATACAATTGGAAAGGCAAATGTAACTTGCAGAGTATGCCAGTAAGTAGTTTACCTTCCTGTGAACTCAGTTCGTATTGGGTGATCACTTTGTTAGCTCTTGTAGCCAAAAATGACTTGCACCTTAACAGTTTGCCAAAAGGAAAACAAACATTGAATGCACCTCAAAAGTTCAATAATTGAAGAACAAGCAAGCACATATTTGAACTACATAATTAGAAGTATATAATATTATTAAAATAGGCTAAATGTACACAGCCAATTTCTACTAAAGTAAAATTATTTTTCCTAGCCATTTTTACTGGGAAAAATTTATTTTTTTTTGTAAGATGGGTTTTCATTAACTGCCTTCTTTGTTCTAAACACACTTTACAAATACAATTTAAACTTACATATGTGCCCATACTTTAAACACAAACAAAACAAACCACTTTGCTCCCTTCTTTGAATTCTCTTAAGCCAATTATGAAGAGTTATTCATACCCACACTTTTCATTTTTGCAAATTAATACTATATATATTAGGATAAAAATTCTGATGGTCTCATTTTGATAACATGGAACTGACTGCTCATCTTCATTCATTTTGGCCCTTTCATACTTCTTGGGGTTTGGTTGCACAGTAATTAAAATGGTTCTCTGCCTGTGCAAATACACACCAACACCCACACCCAGTAGGCATTAACAAATTACATGGTAGTTTTTGTTAATTTGAAGTGAGAATATAGTCATCGGCTTAGGTAAAAAATTTCTTGGCAGATACATAATGTTTTCACTGCTGATTAAACACTTTAATCGACACAATAGTCCATAGAGAGAAGGAAAATCCCATTTTTCTGACAAATACCTATAAAGCCAAATCCAGATTCTCTTACTCACATGAGTAGCCCCATTGATTATAGTCAGACAGTTCATGTAAGGGGAGTGGGTTTAGAAATAGAATGTCACTATTGAGGATGTCTTCTGAAACTATAGGAAGGGCAGGAAACAAAGCCCTTCATTAAGGTTGCCTAACACTTTCCATTAAGAGCCCCTGTTCTAAATTGCTTATAATTTATTGCCAGACTAACCTCCATTCCGGGTTCCTGTCGCAGGCTGAATTTTCTTGGAATATTTTGGAGAAAATGGTTCAGCCATTTCCAAGAATGAAGGTAGTGAAAAATAGACAATTCTGCCAATGTAGTGTCCCCTCCTTCCCCAACCATTTACTATATAAAATTAAGGAAAAAATAGCAGTTAACTTGTTAACAGTTCAAATTCACTATTTACAGTAGTTAACTAAGCTGGAATTTTCAATACTTATAACAAAGACAAAAAATAAAAACACATGAGCACAACATATACACACACAACAGAGTGAACTACAATCTGATCACTATCACAAAATGCCATACTATCACTCAGAGTAATACCTTTATTGGAAATTAAATTATATTTAAATGTACCAGCGTATGTTTCAGTTCTTATCACAGTTGGCAGCAAGTTCAAAAGTTTTGCTACTGAGACATTAAATGCTTTCTTACCTTATGTCTTATTAGCTTGGGGGCAAACAAATCTCTGTTTCCTCTCTCTCACGCTCAGACTTTAAGCTATTCTCAGATCAATGTGGTCTTTCAAACTTTAGTTGAAACACTAAAATATAATTTCTTTGAGGGCTGCATCTGCTGTATTTTTCGGTTTCCATATGGAGAGACGGTATTTCAAAGACTCAAGGCAACACTCCCAAAAATGAATGGAGCCTTCAGACTAAAGTCCAAACAATGGTTAAAAAATGCTGAACCTTCATTCTTTCGGCATTCTAGTGACAATATTAATATTCATTAAGAAGCAATGATTATGAAAAGTGACAATGAAAATCCTAAATAATCATCACAACTGTCTTTACAACAGTCAATGGGAGTCAACAGTCAAAATCAATGGGAGTTGTATGCCTAGCACTCATTTGTGGATTTGAAAATCTCCAGTGTGAAGTACAGCGTATATTGTATGAAGGGTTGTTTATTTATGAACATCCACCTAGTTTTCCAAAGTGGCATGCTCTCACAATTAATTAGTTTGGTTCTGTTTATGCAACTTTCAACTTCAGGTTAAAGGAAACACTTCTCATCTGTCGGGGTGAACCTATAATCAGAAGTAACACTAAAGAAAAAGTAAGTAAACCTGGATAAAAAAAATCAGCACATGTAGCATAATTTTGCACATTGTTGATATTCAATTGTGCAAAAAGGAATTATTTCATTACTAGTATTATTTCCCTTTATTAACACAATGAGTACAATATAACACTTAAAGGAACGTTATTGGCGTATGTGTTTTGCTGAAGTATGTTTTGTAGAGTCTATTCTGAGCACTTTCATTGAAGCCCTATAGTATATTGTCTAATCGGAAGAACAGAATATGACCTCCTTCAGAAAACCTGCTCACCTTGCTCCCTTGGGAGCAAGGATTGCTACAAGCGCTGCAGTATGAGAGTTTCCCTTCTCACTAGTTTTTAGAGCCTCAAGTTGGTAGCATTCCCAATGCTTTGTATTTTTATGACAGAGGAAAAAAATCATTTTTTTCCCAACACATAGAGAGGATGAGATCCAAAATTAATTTACTGAACAGCAATGCTCAATTACACCCATATCCTCAGGTTTTTGCTATCTAGTACACTTTTACCCACACAGAATGAGAACAATATGATTTGAAAATAAAATTTCATCTAGCATGGCCTTCATTCTAGTTATTGATAGTACTGACTCATATTTTAGGCTCAGACTATATGGGAGGAAGAAAAATCTTTTGTATAGAGAACCTGCTAAAGACACATGTATTTCAAGAACCTCAGTACAGGCAAAGAATGAGGAAATAGGAGTGAAGGGGAAAGAATGAGGAACCAAGGTGACTGCAATGGGGAAAGGGTTGAGGAAGAAGTGCCAAGTTAAAGCTGAAGATTAAATTGTATTTATGTGCAGATTCTGCCTTGACATATCAAAAAGTGATTATATCTTGGGGATGTTCCTGTGATTCATAAGCAGCATCAAGGCATCTGGTGAAGAGCGATATTTTCCAGTATCAATGAGGATGCGAGAGACAGGGCTCATATTTTTTCAAATGTCTTTGTTTAATCAAATTTCAAATTATTACTAGGTCCGACAGAGAGCACTTTTTGAGACCTGGCAGAACTGACTCATCTTTCAGTCTTACTAGGAAAAGCTTGGATTAGTGGGTAACAGTGAAATTCTAAGATTTGAATATTGCCTGCCTTATGGCAGTCTAGAGCACAGACATTTTCTTAGTGTTTCTTAACATGTGTCAAAGACAGACTGGTTAGGCTAGCATCTCAAGTGGCTGAGCCCGTGACCTCAGAGTATAGCTTAGCTAGGGTTCAGAAGTAACATTTCAGACTTTTACCTTAGGTGAGGGACAAAGAATAGGAAAAGGGCAAATTTGCAATTTTCCCCATGCACTAAATATCATTTAATTAGACTTGCACATCCCACATAACAAAATAAATAAGTAATAATAATTGGCATTCAAATGATCTACCAAGCAAAGAACATCAAAACATTTTGCTCCAGATGCCAGAGATGGTATAGAGTTGAAATGTAGTTAACACACGGTACAGACACTACATGTAAGACACCATAGTCATTCACAATTACAGTATATTTTGTTGGTAGCAACTGCATAATAATCAAATTTCTTTTTGTTTTCCAAATTTGTTTTCCAGTACTTGGTAACTACATTTGCATAAACTACTACTCTGTGAAAGAAATGAAAAAAATATTACAGGGAGGAAAAAATTACTTATGTTTGGTCTCAAAGTGAAAGTAATTTTTGAAATAGGTTTAAAAGATGTTTTTAGTGATTAGAAAAATGATGACAAAGTAATACAGCAACATCTTTGCAGAGAATAGCATGTTTTGCTGTGTAATATTATTTAATGGAAAAAGCTGCTATGACAACGTGCTATTTAACTTTGTCAGATGAAATTACAAAAACAAAAATCTAGATAATATAGTTTTAGAATCTCTTCCATGGAATTTAAACGTACCTAAATATTATATGCAACCTGATTATTTTTACACCAATTTTCACTAAATCAATTGAGTTACTCATGATTTACCTTGGTATAAGTGAGTGGAGACTCAAGCACATACTATTTAGTATAATACTAATTTAGAAGAGTCTAGATAAGTGGCCCATATTGTTATCTGCCTGTTACATATAATTTTCAAATTGTTTTAATATTCTGTAGATTTTCTCTTCCCAAATAAAACAAATATGACCTGGCTTTCTTTAACATTCAAGTGTGGTCAGAACAGTTCAATATTTTCCTGTTTGTTTCAGTGAACAGTGACAAGCAAGAAAGAAACCCGTCTCAATAAGTTGCACACATACAGCACAGGGATTGCAACTGAAGCTAGTTTACTATGATTCGGGACTGCATTTGCACCAACATTGTGCCCTGAATTCTGATAAGCATATAAAATATTAGAAAATACTTTATATGCTTATCAAAATTCAAGGCACAATGTTCAGCTTTTTTGAACATGTACATCCCTGAACACAGACACAGAAAATCAAACTATAATATTCTGGTGGTAAACAGTGCATTTTAGAACAACCTTAAATAGTAATGTACGATATATCAAATCTTTTCATTCTCCAAAAGGTGAGAAATCAAAAACTCAACCAAGAGAGAAATGCTTTAACAAATGCAAAGGAAACAAGTTGAGTCAAGTGTAAAAATGACAAGGCAGCTTGGGAGCTAAATTTAGCACAGGCAAAAAACACTGACACTTAAGGGCATATACACACACTCAAATCTTTTCTTTATTAAATCGATGCTTTCTTCTCCAACCCTAAATATGATAGCATACCAGGCAAAATACCAGGTTGACAACCCATCATATCACGTCCCATTATATCTCGCTGCACAACCAAATTTCGCACACACTCCGAATTGTTAGCACTACATAAGAACAGAAGAATATAAATAAGTAATAATAATTGGCATTCAAATGATCTACCAAGCAAAGAACCTTAAATAAATGCAGCTATGGTGTTTCAGCTACCTTCCTGATAATTTATTTTGTTAGATTTATAGTGTGTCAATCTCGTTGTCCCTGAACACATATAAAATATTAAACCAGTACATAATTCATTGCTCACTGTCAACAAAAGTAGCGACATACCCAAAACTTTATCCAGTTCTTCAACCTACCAAAGCTATTCTAAAAAAGATGTATTCCTTTTTTCAGTAAGTGAAAAACTTGAGAGTTCAAGGGCAATATTTGCAAACACTCCTAAGTCACTTAAGTGCCTAAGTGCATTGTTCAGAAGTGACTTAGGAGTCTAAGGCTTGATCTATGCTAGAAAAGTTATACTAGTATAACTGTTAGTTAGGGGTATGATTTTTTTAATAATATAGTTATATCAGGATAAGCCCTAGTGTACACATAGTTATACCAGTATAAAGATGCCTTATACAAGTACAGCTTATTTCCCTTTACAAACCAAAATAAGCTATACTAGTACAGTATAATAACTTTTGTACTGGTACTACTACATCCACATTGGGTGGGAGATTGCCACTTTAATTATAATTGAAGTGGAAAAACTTTCAAGTGTCAACTAGAAAAAAATCAATGGGATTTAGGCTCCTCAATGCCTAAATAGCTTTTGAAAATGGGATTTGGGTTGTTTTTTTTAAATCCAAAATCACTAATCAAATCCCCAATGTATATCAACAGAGTGATATTCCTCTCAAATAATATAACTTGGTAAAATTCTTCTCATAGATTATTATCTTTACTTGTAGAATTCAGCCACAGTAAAGACATGGTATGCCCTCCTCAGACTGACCTCTGAGGCTGAAACAAAATAGCCCCTCACTGGTTGTAGGGGAAGACAGTTGATGGAAAATATGCTACATCAGAGTCACCTGGCCTCACTTTCTGTGCAGAAAGGGAGTAGATCCAAATATTTTGGAAGGACACAATCAGGTCCTGTACTTCATGTCCAGATAAGTTCAATTTTCCTCATCCAATTAGATAACATCAGTGTCTATAATGAGTTATACTAAGTCTGATATTTACGTTTAAAAAATCACTAGGGCTGTCAATTAATTGCAGTTAACTCATGTGATTAACTCAAAAAATTAATCCTGATTAAAAAAATTAATTGCAATTAATCACACTTACACCAATAGAATATCAACTGAAATTTATTAAATATTTTTGGATTTTTTTCTACATTTTCAATATTGATTTGAATTACAACATAGAATACAAAGTGCACAGTGCTCACTTTATATTATTTTTTATTACAAATATATGCTCTGTAAAAATGATTAACAAAAGAAATAGTATTTTTCAATTCACCTCATACAAGTACTGAAGTGCAATCTCTTTACCGTGAAAGTGTAACATACAAATGCAGGTGGGTTTTTTTTGGTTACATAACTACACTCAAAAACAAAACAGTGTAAAACTTTAAAGCCTACAAGTCCACTCAGTCCTAATTCTTATTCTGCCAGTCGCTAAGACAAACAAGTTTGTTTACATTGACGGGAGATACTGCTTCCTGCTTCTTATTTAAAATGCCACTTGAAAGTGAGAACAGTTATTTGCATGACACTTTTGTAGCCAGAGTTGCAAGGTATTTACATGCCAGATATGCTAAACATTCATATGCCCCTTCATGCTCCGGCCACCATTCCAGAGAACATGCTTCCATGCTGATGATGCTTGTTAAAAAAAATAATGTGTCAATTAAATTTGTGACTGTACTCCTTGGCGGGAGAATTGTATGTCTCCTGCTCTTTTTTACCTGCATTCTGCATACATTTCATATTTATAGCAGTCTCGGATGATGACCCAGAACATGTTCATTTTAAGAAAACGTTCACAGCAGATTTGACAAAACACAAAAAAGGTACCGATATGAGATTTCTAAAAATAGCTACAGCACTCGACCAAAGGTTTAAGAATCTGAAGTGCCATCCAAAATCTGAGAGGGATGAGGTATGGAACATGCTTTTAGAAGTCATAAAAGAGCAACATTATGTGGAAACTACAGAACCCAAACCACCAAAAAAGAAAATTAACCTTTTACTGGTGGGATCTGACTCAGATGATGAAAATGAACATGCTTCGGTCCGCACTGCTTTGGATCGTTATCAAGCAGAACCTGTCATCAGCATTGATGCATGTCCTCTGGAACAGTGGTTGAAGCATGAAGGGACATATGAATCTTTAGCGCATCTGGCATGTAAATATCCTGCAACGCCAGCTACAACAGTGCCATACGAATGCCTGTTCTTACTTTCAGATGCCATTGTAAATAAGAAGCAGGTGGCATTATCTCCTGCAAATTGTAACCAACGTTGTTTGTCTGAGTGGTTGGCTGACCAAGAAGTAGGACTGTGTGGATTTGTAGGCTCTAAAGTTGTACATTGTTTTATTTTTGAATGCAGATTTTTTTTTACATAATTCTACATTTGTAAGTTCAACTTTCATGATAAAGAGACTGCATTACAGTACTTGTATGAGGAATTGAAAAATGCATTTTTTTTATTTTCTACAGTGCAAATATTTGTAATAAAAATTAAGTGAGCACTGTACACTTTGTATTCTGAGTTGTAATTTAAATTAATATATTTGAAAATGTAGTAAACATCCAAAAATATTTAAAATAAATGGTATTCTATTGTTGTTTAACAGAGCGATTAATTTTTTTAAATCACTTGATATCCCTAAAAATTATCCAATTCGAATGTATCTTGATGGGGACATGATGATACTGGCAACTAGCCACAGTGATTTTGCCCCAGGGTGAAATGAATTTACAGATTAATATTATTTCATGGATATTGACACTCGGGTTTAGCAATTACTGAGTAAAATGAGGCACTGGCTGACAAACTCTCCCCCCCCCTTTTTTTTTAAAAAATAAAATAGCTGATACAATAGTGATAGCTACTGAATGGAAATCTCCCCAAATATTTCTATTGATAGATGGTTTAATAAATTATGGTACCTTGTCATCTGTGGAAATCTAAATATAAAATTATACCTATGGAGAATATCTTGAAATTTGCCATCTTCTTATTAAGTATCTGGAAGACACTGAGAAATAAACACTAGCTAGGCATGAATTCATGAAATTATAATTTTGTCACCTGCAACGGAAGAAGAAAAGTGTTTGTTTTTTCCCCCTTTTGTTGTGAAAGGCTTAGTTATGAAGAAGAAAATAAGTTAATTTTAATGAGAGATGTCTGGAATAATTACATATTTATACACAATCACACACAATATTTCTTTCTAACTAAACCATTCACAACCGATATTAAAACAGTTCTCCCCTTCCACCGCAAGTGACAAAATGTTGATGCTTCTGTTTTATTCTTGCATTGCTGGATTTTTTTTTTAATTCCTGCATCACTTTTGTGAATCGTGATGACCTCTTCACCAAAACAATCTCTCCTCCTTGAAGGCAAAGTTAGTCAGGAAGTTCTTAGACATTGCATCAGGCTGCTAACTAAATCAGATCACCCTTCTAGCCAACACATTAGATACCACATTCCTGGAAATTGCTGCTAAAATGCTAAATACCAACTCTGGTAAAAACTGTTTCCAGCAGACAAGGAGGGAAACATCTGACTGATTCTCACTGTTGTGCATAGAAGCAAAGACTTTCCAGTAATCTCATAAGAGCTCAAGCAGTGTGGGCACTCTGTGACTATTAAGAAAGACCCTATTTGCTTTCACTTGTAACAAATAGTGGGCTAGCTGAAAAAAATGTGTTTGTTTATGGTGATGTCCGAAGGTTATGTACAGTTTCAACAGGACTGGGAATTTTCCTGATGATAATTTCCCTCGCTTCAGTCCCCCATATCAGATTGTCCATTTTAGAAGACTTGCCAACAGCGCCAGTTAACATGACCAAAACTTACCATTTCATTTTTTTATTTTTATTTTCAACTCTATCCACTTTCACTATTCTGTCCTGCAATTGACAATGCCACCATCTTGCTTTAGGCTTACAATGTTGGGGTCAATTTTCACTCTGTTTTCCCCACACATCCAGACCATTAACCAAATCTTTAAGCTTCTTCAGCTCAATTTAAACAATACAATGTTACTACATCCCCATCCCAGACAAAATCTCAGATTTCATGTTTTATCATGTTCCTTTGTTCTGCTTTCATAGCAGTGCCAACTTCAATCCTCTGATCTGTCCTACTTCCTCTCTCACCTCTGTACGTTCAACCACACTTCTCCCCTCCTCATGAAACTAGCTGACAAATTCCACTGCATTAGGCTTACTGCCATTTTCTCATTCAAATCCCTTTTAAATACATTTCTTCCATGACATTCACAAAAGCTAACTCCTGGATATGCTCTCCGTCCCATCAACATAACGCAGAAGTAGTGAGGAGGGTAATTTAAGAAAAATAAATCTGAGTTAACTCTTTTTTTCCTTAAGTCTCTCTAGGAGATTTGTCTTATTGTTTACTTTCAATCTCTTCAGGGTGGGGATTTCCCCCCCGCCCCCCAGTGTGTATCTTGTACAATGCTGGCTGCTATTAATATTTATATAATTAACAATAGGGTTACACCTCTTCAAAAATAAATTATTACAAAAACAGGCTGACTTTGAATGAGACACTCCTAATTCCTCCCTCGCTTATGCATCAGCAAATAAGGTCTGACTAAGGAACTAAAGGGAAATGTCAGGGCATTGACAGGAAAACTCAGGATCAGTGTAGCTGACAAACACAGAAAAGGGATGTAGCCGGATACAAATCCTAGCTACTGTATTTAACTCTTGGATATTTGTATGACGAAACAGGACAGAAAATGAAGATAATGAAGACCAATGTAACCAGACTTTATTCCCTTTCTAGCATCTGGATGGACTCAGCACCTATACAACATTCCATTATTTGCGGTTAATAAGGGTTACGTCCAGCACCATCATAGATGCTCAGATGTAGTACATATGGCTTCTTTGCTTTTATCACACAATGTCGCCTGGAAATTGGCCAGAAGGGCCTTTTAGTTCACATTGCTTGCTGAAACTTCTCCTTGGGGAAAAACACAATAACTAACTAACTAAATAAATAAATAAATAAAAACAGGTTTTGGGCTTAGTCCCTTTCTCTTAAGTTCGTGTTCTATTTTCCTTTTCCCCTGCAGCGAATGAATACCAATAGCTTATCTGCTGGCCTCTCTAAAAATGCTGTAATTAGTCATTTCTGCGACTAAGAAAATAAACAAAATGAAAGGCAAAAAAATAGGGTGTGGATGAATTTTCAGATTATTACAAAACATAAGATACTCTGAAGTGTGTATACACATATATGTGTATATGTGTGTATATACACATGTATGTGCGAACACACACATGCATGTGTAAACACGCAAAGAATCACATACAAGATTAACATTCCTCTGAAAAAAATAATTCCAATCAGATGTACTCTTGCTTGATCTACATAAAATGCTGATCAAAAAGAGAGATCCCTAAACCAGACTTATTTCTGCTACTACAAGCATAGGTGCCAGCTGGAGCACCCACAGAAAAAAAAATAGTGGGTGGTTAGCCCTGTGGATCAGCTTCCCCCTCTGCCTCATCGCCTCCCACCTGCCAACAGCCCTGCCAATCAACTCTTCCTCCTCCCTCCCAGCGTCTCCTGCCTGCTGCCATCAGCTGTTCCATGGCATGCGGGAGGCACTGAGGGGAGGGGGAGCAGTGGGGACAGCGTACGCTTGGGTGAGGGGGCGGAACTGGGCAGGAAGAGGCAGGACAAGGGTGGGACCTTGGGGAAAGGGGTGGACTGGGGGCAGGGCCTGGGGCTGAGCAGAGTTTGAGCACCCCCAGGGAAGAGGAGGGAGCCGGCACCTGTGACTCAAAGTATAACACATCACCAAATTAATGATGGTTAGTGTTGACAGAGAAAAGATGACTCTTCTTTCCTTTTTTAAAAAATAAATAAATAAATAAAAGATTTAAGATATAAAAGAGTTGTAAATATTGTCCGTCTTTCCACCCTTTGTAGTTCCTTTATCATCAGAGGCCTGATCCTACAAACAATGAATTTTACTATTGAAAGTGTTTGACAATTAATTATTCAAGCACTAATTGTGCAGGACACACCAATAATAAAGACATCTAAGGCAATGAAATAATGAAATTGACGGGTCTATTCATGATGATAAAGGTAAGTGCATGAATAAGGTTTTGTAGGTGCAGAACATTAGATCATAAGCTCTTGGTAGCAGGGACCAAGTCATCAAATTTAATAATGGTGCCTTGGCATGGAGTGGTAACTCTGGGTGTTTTTGCAATATAAATATTAAATGAATGTAGTTAAAATAACTGGCTTAAACAATAATTTTAGAATATATAAAAAGGTGTAGATAGACTTATTTCAGTCGTCAATACACCTAAGACATTGTGAGTTATGCTACATAAGTTATACAGTAGAACCTCAGAGTTACAGACACTTCGGGAATGGAGGTTGTCAGTAACTCTGAAATGACCGTGAGTGAGAGAGAGAGAGAAATCAGAGGGGTGGGTGGCTAGGTGTGGGTGAGAGTGAAAAAAAAAAATAGCATGTTCCCCTCCTTGCTGGGGGAGGGGTGGCAAAAACAGCGTGTCCCCCTCCCAGCGGGGAGGAGGAAGGAGTGAAAGTGGTGCAGACCCCAGGGCAGCTCCTGCTGTGCTGCTGGCTCCAGCTGCCTTGGTCTGGCAGCCCTAGTGTCTTGCTGTAAGTGGCCGCCGCCCGCACGTGGGGGTGGGGTGAGGACAGGCAGCCCAGATATGCCTCCCTTTAAGATGCAATACAGGAACAGTACAGTATTTGTTGGTTTTTTGGTCTCTGCTGATGCCTGACTGGTTACTTCTGATTTCACTTTGTGTCCGGATGGCCGGTCAGTCCATAACTCTGGTGTTTGTATCTGAGGATCTACTGTATGGCATTCCCATTGCAGTTGCCCTTTTCCATGAAGAACCATCCCCACCATGCAAAATTCATTATAGTAACATGGGTACTGGGTTCTGGATAGGCCCACTTCTTTATTATTAAAGAAAATATGTTGCCACAACGCTGGGAAAGACAGTGGGAAAACTGCAAATTCTCCAAAAGCAAAACAAGAGGAAAAACAAGAGAATAATATTTTTAGTTCCAAGATTAAACCCCAAAGGTTTTTGTTTTTTAATAGGGGGAGGGCTTGTGGAGAAGGGTTCTGATAAATATATGAATGAATGAAAATGTTGAATTACAATGGCAGCTAAGTGGCAACTTTAACTATAGCTTTCTGAGTCAGAGATTTTATCCATTCAAGCAAAAGATAAAAGGAAAAAAGGTATGTCTGGTATATCACAGCTGTCTTCTGTTACCTGTAATTATCCATTCCCAGCTTGAACTAGGGACTAATGGCTATACTAAGAAAAATAAACAGATACATGTTAAAAGGCAACAGTATATTACTCCTTCAAGTACATGCCATTCTCCTTCAACAGGGGTGGGCAAACTTTTTGGCCTGAAGGCCACATCGGGGTTCCAAAACTGTATGGAGGACCAGGTGTAGTGTATTAAATTGTTCCCCGTAGGAACGTGCTACTTATGGTGTACTACTTACGGCTGCCAGTCCTGGTGCTCTGAGCAGCATGGTAAGGGGATGGGGAACAGGGGGCATGATAAGGGGCAGGGATAAGGGGCTGGCAGCATGGCGAGCTGAGGCTGCAGCGGAGGGGCTGGGGGCTAGCCTCCCCGGCCGGGAGCTCAAGGGCCGGGCAGGACAGTCCCGCAGGCCGGATGTGGCCCACAGGCCGTAGTTTGCCCACCTTTGTCCTACAAGAAAAAAAAGAAAAGGAGCATTCTATATTTATTTCTATTTCTAGGCACAGTGTTTTTCCTTTGTATTGCACAAGTTGTGATAAGTATTAATGAGGCCGATCAAATGTCTTTTGGAAATGATCTAGTACTTACAATACATTGAACAGAATTTGCCACATAGAGACACATCAGTATTAAGATGAAATAACTCAGCAGACTTCAATCAAATTACTCCGGATTTACCCTCAATAGAATAGAGACTAGAATATCGGTTATTAACTTTCTAATTATCTGTTACTAGAATGTTATTAATGCTATCTTCTACCACTGGAAATACTTTCCAATACTTAATCTGGTCTTGAGCCACCACTGTTTTTTGTCTGTATTTTACCTATTCATTTTGTTCACTGACAGTAAAAATATTTGCAGTTCTATCATATCACAAAAGGCCCATGCCAACATACCCAACAAAATATGTTGTTCACTGAGTGACTACATATGACAATTCCTTTATCTTTTTTTCTGAACAAGAGTCCATTAAGAGTGTGACTGATGTTAGTCAATATTCATTTCTATACAACAAAAATTGTTTACTTGTACCATTAGATTGCCTAATTATGCAACTGATCTGGGTAACTGTTGTCCTTCCTTATCTCTTCCCCTTTCTACAGTCTATTGCCTTCATTCATCACTTCTCATCTAATATTAAACCATAAGCACTTGGAGGCAAAAATTGTCTCTAACACATCTTATATGTAATAAATAATACTTTAAATAAACTGATTCCCCTACTTATTAATGCTATGAGAACTCTTAGAAATTATGCAAATATTCCTAGAGCTGTTGCTTGTCCAAAGTTTTTCTGTGAAATTGAAAGTAAACAAAATGTAAGGAATTATTTATATCATGCTGGTATAAGAATATGAAGATAAAATTTTGCCACATCAGTTGATGTTCAAAATGTCCTGAAGAAAGAATAGATTTCAGCATTTTGCTACAAAATCAACATCTTTCTGAGCATTTGTTCAGGAACTCCAGCACAGTTCTTATGTTGTATGTTTCCTTCAGTGAAATAAGTAACAAAATGTATTTATCATCAGGTATGTATACTATCTTCCAAGAAAAATAGATAAACAGACTGATTTTGTAGATGGGAAAAACAGAATCAAAGAGGTTAAGGGACTTCCCCAAAACCACAAAGAAGTCAATATACTAACAGATTAGAACTCATATTATTATACCTATGCTCAGAATACTAGATCATTGATATAAAGTGAAAGACTGATCTGAGCAATCTTTTTTTTTTTTTTTTTTTTGTTTTGGTTTGGTTGGTTCTCTAGACCTTCAGCTCATAATTTCTATGTTACCACTTCACTGGGACAGAACACTTTCAGTATAAGTGGGTCTCTTCAGAGGATCTGATAGCAAGTCATGTGGTGCTTTCTGAAAAAATCAATTATGCAGTTTAATAAAACTTCTCTGGCCTTTCCACTTCTGTTTTTCTTACAATGTCTTCTCTTGCAACTTTGATGATTTTGTAAAGTATCTAGAGTACTGAATAGGATGAAAAAGTATCTGTGTGGGATTTTCAGAAGCATTTAATGCTGGCCTAAGTTTACTCCTATTTTAAGTCAATAATAAAGCTCCTCCTAATTGAAATGGGAACAGAGTTACACCAACACTGAGTGCTTTGAAAATCCAATCCTCTACTTTTATTGTACGGTCTTTATAATCTTTCCTTGGCAATTGCATAGGAGTGACAAAATATTTTTCTTTTTCTTCTACATCAGTTTCTCTCTTGGAAGCTACCTGTATACTTTTTACAGGCTAGAAAATATTTTGACTAAAATTCTAGTTTCCAAGGCCTTAACCATGTGAGCCTATTGCAGTGGAGGCCATCTTGCTGAAGTCTTTAATACATCTCGATGTGTCTGAAATGAACAATGAAATTAATAAACAAATAGATATTTGTTTATTAACACAAATGTTTAAAATTTCTCTTTTTCTGAAGACAAGTTATCCTTAAACTCAAATGAATCAACTCAAGTCAAAACTAAGACCCTATGAAAGCATAAAGAAGCAAATAAGGCTTTTAAAGATGCTGCTCACACCTCAATTTCCCCTACATGGTTCTTCTGTTAAAATTAGACCCCTTTTCAAGATTTACTGTGTCCTATCTATATGTAACTTATTGTATGGAAGATTTTATAATGTACAGTTTTATTGCAAAATTCCCATTCTACCATAGCATCTGCCAGTGGTAAGGGGAAAAGGAATACAAAGCTGAAGGAAATTATTTAGCTGAGGTACTCCCCCCCCCCCCACACACACACAAACATTATGGTCTATATGACCTGTTGAAGCTTATCATGTTGTAATCCCCAATAATATCTTTCTTCTTCTCATTTTCTTGAATCAGAGAGCACTTCTTCCTTTGTAAAAGGAAAAAGAAGTGCCCGATTGACATAGTAGAAGGGTGCTATTGTTACACAGCTGATTTATTTTATTCACTTTTTCAGGGAACTTTGGTAGCTGTGTGATTTTCAGAAGGATTTATTGTGTCGACTGAACTAGGATCTCCCTCTGGAGAGATCAGATTTTGCTGTCTCTCTTCCTCCGAAAGGGAAATAGATGAGCTAGCTAAGTTGTTAGATCTTATTTCTGAACTGTCCATATTCTTTGTCCATCCATTGAAGTCCTCTCTGCAGCAATATCCAACACCAGGTTTGCTTCTTTTCCCAGGCTACTATGCAACAATGTGAATACCACTGGGAGTATTAAATAATTGGGTTGAGAAGTGAAACAACTTTCCATTTATTCCTTTTATGTTTATGCCCAATACTGATGTTCATTCAAATTTAATATCAGAAATTAAAATATAGGGAGTGCTAGTCAACGTGCTTCTGAGTCAGCAAAATCTCATCTCTGACACAATGAGAAGATCTGACTCAGTGTCAGAGTCCAAAAAAACATCTTTGTGCACCATTGTTTACATACAAAAAAGCCATTTGTGCCTATGAGTGCATGGCTCTAATGTGGCAATACATTTGCAGCATTTTTTCTATGACTTGGA
This sequence comes from Trachemys scripta elegans, assembly GCF_013100865.1. NCBI lineage: Eukaryota > Metazoa > Chordata > Testudines > Emydidae > Trachemys > Trachemys scripta. Next base: position 171,085,858 of record NC_048298.1, on the reverse strand, counting down.
TTTTTGCTATTTTACCATTAATGCCATTTGAAAAGCACACTATAGTTCAATGGCAAAACACTGTTTTTCCTCAGAGAAAAAAACAAAAATAAATTTAAAAAAACCTAAAATTTCCTCTCCAAGACTCAGAAGACTGCACAAAACATACTATACTGAGCAGACATTTTAAATCAACACTGCTGTTCTGGAATACTTTTATTAGTAATTACCATGTGATCTTGTGAAGGCAGAAACTTCAACAGGGATTTTCACTAGGTGGTCCGAAGTGCAATCAGACACCTGACATTATGTCACGATATCTACTTCAGCGGCACTCTACATCCCATGTATCGATGCACAACATGTTGAAAACACAGCATATAAGTTTTACTATGTCCTGCCCTGACTTGTGTCCCTCTCTGTAACTTCATCAGTAACACTAACGTATCTTTTCCCCTCTTCTATTTCCCTTCTTGGCTGCTAAAAGGAAGCTCCTCGCTCCTGTTCCACCATTCCTAACTGCTGTAGGGCAGACCTAGTCTTGCAGTCTTGCTTTGTGTGGGATGTGGGAAGAGAAATTGTGATCAGCACTCTGTTTGCTCTACTTGAGACCAGGTAGAGTTTGCTCTACTTGCGTGGAAGCAGCTAAAAAATTAGACTAATAGACACCACAAATAATGCAGGCAAGAGCCTCAGATTGAACAACATTTTGTCTCATCATGTTGTCTGGTATACCAGTACAAATCCCTTTAGGACCAAATATACCTTAGTTTCATTAAAATGTGATGCTATTTTTATTGTGGGATTTACCTCACAATATGACACAGTTTCAGACTTTAAGGCCGGAAGGGACCATCATGATCATCTAGTCGGACTTTCACCTTCTGCACACTGCAATCCACAGAACCTCAATCACCCTCTCCTGTAACAGGCCCTTACCCTCTGGCTGAGTTACTCAAGTCCTCAAATCTTGATTTCAAGACTTCAAGTAATAGAGAATCCACCATTTACTCTAGTTCAAATCAGAATGTAACCCTTGCCCCACGCTGCAGAGGAAGGGGAAAACACCCATTCTCTCTACCAACCTGACCTGACCTGGGAAAAAATTCCTTCCTGACCCCAAATATGGCAATCAGTATACGCTGAACATGTGGGTGAGATCCTCCAGCCAGACACCAGGGAAAGAACTCTCTGCAATAGTTCAGAGCCCTCCTCATCCATTAATTGCTCCTAGCAGTCACAGATGAGCCATAAGCCATTGCAGGCAATCATACCATCTCCTCCATAAATTTATCAAGCTCAGTCTTAAAACAAATTAGGTTTTTTTCCCCCACCTCTTCCCTTGGAAGGCTGTTCCAGAACTTCACTCCTCTAATGGTTAGAAACTTTGTCTAATATCAAGCCTAAACATGTTGATTGCCAGTTTATATCCATTTGCTCTTGTGCCAACTGTGGCCTTTAACCTAAATAACTTCTCTCCCTCTCTGGTATTTATCCTCCTGATTTATTTATAGAAAGCAATCTAATCTCCCCTCATCCTTCATTCAGTTACACTAAATAAGACAAGCTCCTTAAGTCTCTTGGAAGATTATCCTAGTAGCGAATTAATCTTTCTTAAATATGGAAGATCAGAATTGCACACAGCATTCCAGATGATTTCTCACTAGTACCTTGTATAATGGTAATAAGAGTTCCCTATCTCAATTGGCAGTGCCTTGGCTGATGAACTGTAGGATTGCATAAGCCTTTTTCATGGTTGCATCACAACTGCAGCTCATAGTCATCCTGGGTGGCCTGAGCGGGAGTCTGCTGCGGCTTGAAATTAGGTTTAGCCGGAGCCGGAACATAGAGACCCAGAGTCTGGAGAGTCATGCGGGAGTCTTTCAGGCCATGCAGCTTTGTATCCGTTTGTTCTGCAAGCAGAGCTTTGCCATCGAATGGGAGGTCCTGCAGGAAGGTCTGCGCCTCACTGGACAGCCCAGCGAGCAGAAGCCATGATGCTCTTCTCGTGGACACTGTGGAGGCCATGGACTGTGCGGCCGTGTCCGCTGCATCTGAAGCTGTCTGCAGGTTTTGGCCTGGCAGCTGCTGTGCCCTCCTCCACCAACGCTTTGAACTCCTTCCTGTCGTGCTCCTGGAGCAAGTCCTCAAACTTGGGCAGGGAGCCCCACAGCTTGAACTCATACTGGCCCAGAAGAGCCTGGCGGTTCGCCACCTGTAACTGGAAGCTTGAGGACAAATAATTTTTTCTTCCAAATTAGTCCAGCCTCCTTGAACCTTTATTTTTCGGGGTAGGGGCTGGTTCACCCTGCTGTTCCCTGTGGTTGACCGACTCGACCACCAGGGAGTTAGGAGCAGAGTGGGTGTATAAGTATTCATTATTATTATTGGGTGTATAAATTATTCATTATCAAGTACACCTTGGCGGGTACAAAATACTTGCGTTCCACTCTCAGATGGGGGTGAATGAAGCCGGGGTTTGCCACAGGGCATTTGAAATTTTCGCCACCCCTTCATGGAGAGGCAAGGCCACCCTGCCCAGTGCCGAGGAGGACAATACATTGGAGTCCGAAGGCTCCTCCATCTCCTCTGCTTGGAGGTGGAGGCTTGATGCCACCCTTTTTAAGAGTTCTTGGTGGGCCCTAAAGTTCTCCTGCAGGACGGAGGGAGGAGGGGCCGTAATCCCCTGGGGAGGGCGGAAGAGACCGGCGCGATACTTTGGGTGTCCAGCAGCACCGGAGAGTCCACCACCTGGTCGGCCTCTGGGCACGGTGCCGAAGATGCACGTCCCACTGACTTCTTCCTTGGAGGTCTGGAGAGGGAGGCCAATGGTCCTTCTGAGGCTCCGCCCACCGAGCGAGCCCCCGTTGGGCCGGCCACAGAGCCTGGTGCCACTGCACCTGCTGTGGCACCGGCACAGCCAGCTGTTCGGCCTGGCTGGCCCAGCCCATCGATGGACAACTATGAAGGGAGGCCGGGCTGATATACGACCTGCTGCTGTCCCTGGACTAGGCGGAGTGGCAGTGCCGGGAGCAATGCAGACCATGGGACTGCGATCCCGACATGGAGGACCGATTCCGTCGGTAACATCTGGTCCACGATTGGCTCCAGCAGGCGGACATGCAACGGCGAGATGCCGGCGATCGACGCCCTTTGCTGCGGAGGCGGTGACATGGCAGGATCCTGGAGTGGGACGCCAAACGGGTACGACGTCGATGTTTGTGCCGTGACCAGCTGTGATAGCCCCTCCGAGACGAGGGCCTTTGGCATTGTCTGCCTCGGTCGCGTCGGTGTTCGCTCCTCGAGGCAGAGCGGTGCCGAGAGTCTCAGTCAGACGGAACCCAACCAGACAGCCTGGTGGGCATCGAGGGCGATCCACATGGACTTTCCCCTGAACGGTCGCTGTACAGCGAATGGCATTGGGCATGTTCCCTCGACCAAAACTGGTACCGAGCTAGGGGTGACTGCGGAGATCCCAGCGGTGGCTTGCCTCTGGAGCACGGGGCTGACATTGGCGTTGCTCTTGGTACCGGCATGAACTTAACATCCCGGGCCGCCTGCAGGGCATCTGGTTTGGAAGGCATCCGGACATCCGGGGAGACCTGCTCTGAATGAGACCGGGCTACTTCGCTCGACTTGAGTCAGAGGCCTAGAGGCCAGTGGGGATCAAGGACTGCCCGACATGGGACGAAGCCTCTGTCCCGGGTTTACTCCAGTGCCGCAGCCAAGAAGGCCTCTTTCTAGCCTTCTTGGCGTGTCCCATGGACGGGGAATGGCGCCAACTAGTCAATAGCGCCGAAGGGTTGCCTTGCATCAACACCGCAGTGCCTGGTGCCGACTCAGAGCGGCGCACCAGAGCCAGGGTCAGTGCCGACTCCATTAGGCCCAGAGCCTAATGACTCTTTCTTTCTTGATCTGAAACTTAAACAACTTACAAATCATGCAGCGATCGCTGAGATCGGTTTTCCCCCCAACAGCGCCGACAGTCCGCATTCAGATCACTCACTGGCATAGATCGCCTACAACTGTCATACGGCCCGGCACTCTAGCTAAACTAAACAACTAACTAACTAACTACAGGTACCATACACAGAACGAACAAGCAGTTTTGCGGACGAGCTACACCAAAACTGGAGCAGAGCAGTTCCAAAGCATCTTCACTGGTGGCAAGAAGGAACTGAGGGTGGGGGGAGCGCGCAGTGCCCTTTATACTGCGGCATGGAGACGCCACTCCAGGGGTCGCTGGGGCACTCCCCTAGGGCTACTGCTATGGGAAAAACTTCCAGCACTGGTGCACGTGGTGAGCACGCACACCTATTTTGGAATACACATGAGCAATCACTCGAAGAAGAACTAGTTCTATTATATAACTTTTTACATCAGTATTTTCTGTTTTTTGTTGTCATTTTGAAGAATTGCTGGCTATTGAAAAATGGGTTCAAAAGTAAAGACCTACTGTAAAATACTATAGTTTTATTGTAAAGGTTGTGTTTCATTCATGCAAAATCTATATAATTTTGCTGTTGAGAAAAAATGAGAAAAAAATGTTGCTGTCTCAAAATGCCCTGATAGTGCAGTGAAATTTTCTCTTTTTCGCATGCTCCAGAGCGATTTGGTAAGAATGACTGTATTTAGATTGAATTTCACATTTGTTTTCAACCAGGGGTCTGGCCCAAATACAAGGTTAGGAAAAATGCAAGCAAAACCTAAATAGCATGTTTGATCTTATAAAAATTCATGAATATCGTTACCACATGCTTTCTTTACCCCCTCCCCCAAAAGTCTAAATACCATCTGTGCAAGAGAGTCTAATTAGGGGATTAGAACCACAGAAGCTCTCTTAGCTCAAGCACATGCACCCTTTACCACTTAAAAGAAAATAAAAATGAAAAAGAAAAAAAAATGGACAGCAGCATCCCCTTGGATTCCGTATAGACTGGAGTTAACTGAGCCAACAGAATTTAGCTGTCTGACTCGCCCATGGGACATTGATATTCTTTTTTCTTGATGCAGATGACTGGTCCAGCAGAAGGTTTATGAGTAAAGTTGGCATCACATGAATCAGATTTTAATAAGTTCAACTGGAATTCTGCAGCAGACTGGTATTTAAAGGCTGCAGCATACTATGGGGACCAATTTTTTCAGGATTTGGCACCAACAACAGAAACAGCAAATGATAAAAGTACATAAGTAGTTCTTAAACAAAATAAATGAGGTATAAACATCAGTAAAAACTGTGCTTCAAATATATAAAAAGGTCCTGTAATGCCCATAAAATTCCAGATCCATTTTTGAATCAACTAATTCTAGAGAGTGAAATGATTAATGTATGAAACGACCTCCTACAAAAATAAAGTAATCAGTTAGCATACTTCACCATCAATCTAAAACTGTTTTTGTTATGCCACATCTTTCTTTTTAATCACAGTATAATTTATGTATTTGCTAGTAAAAACATGTAATGACTTTTACCAAAATCTTGAAAGGAAAATGAGATCTTGACATATGAAACACTAACACTGACAAGTTTCAACAGTTTTGGTTCGAGTTCTCTTTCTCAATAGGACAAGACATTGTAGAGCTAAGCAAATAATCCATGATGAATAATTTATTCAGTGTATTTAGTCTTCTTTTCTGCTTACAGAATGCCCACAAGCAGAGCATCTTTATATGTTCATCTTTATTCAGATTAATTTTTTTGTCTTTTTAAAAATTGTCTAAGTATTGATTGCAAAAGAAGGTGATACTCAAACTGTGAGGTTAGTTGCGACTGGTACCATGGTAAGCCACATGGTACTTTCTCTGTTCCATGATTGGTTAAGTGTAACTCCTATAACTGAACACTTTTGGAGTGCTTGTGATTTTAAAATTCACATTCTGCAAATAGCTGTGCATGTCTATCATACGTTTGAAACTCGCTATCTGTAAAGCTTTATGAGTAAAACATGATTGCTTGAGTTACTCTTATTTAATATGTATTCTACAGTAAAACCTAGAAGCATAATCATGTTCTAGCTATTAATCGAAGGCCTTCATTTCTAAAGCATCTGAGTGCCTAACAATCATAAATGTAACATCCATGAAAGTTAGGGAAGTACTATTATCCTCATTCTACAGAGAGACTAAGTGACTTGCCCAAGGTCACACACAACATCTGAGACCGAGCTTGGAATTGAACACAAGTCTCCTAAGTCTCATGCTAGCAATCTAACCACTGGACCAACCCTTCATCCCCTAAGGAATGGGATCGGTGCTGTGAAAACATGTGGTAAGCAACAGTCTCACTGAATATTTGTGGAAAGTGAACACAAACAGGGGCTTGAGAAGAGCTCAAGTAAATTCACTCATGGAAATATTTTGCAGTATTCAGAGTTGTAAGTATATTTTTAGATATGTTTTCTCATGTTTTCTTCCTTGCATGGATAAAAGCTGCATTCTAAAATTAACTTTGAAAGAAAACATCAACAGAAAAGCATAACCAAAGAAAGATATAAGGTAAATGTAAGCACATTTTAAAATAATTGTTTGGCAGTAAATATCATTTGTTGTGCTTATAAAAATCTAATGACACTAGCTGGTGACAGACAAATGACTGTGTAGGTAGGTAATATGGAACATTTCCCACTCTATTAAACTGGTGAACCATAATGTTGATTTGTAAAACGCTTGCTATTCTAGTCAAAGGCTCCTTCTGAGACAACAGTACCAATTATGCTAAATATTATAAAGTTCTGAGGTGATTTTCTAAGGTACAGTTATCCATCTGGGAGTGAATTTAGTCCACCAACATTATTTCATTTATGAGCTAAGCCATATTGAAGCTAGCTCTCAGAGGTGAAACTGTAGTGTACTAATCCCTCTGCACACAGATATTTTGATAAATGTGAACAGCTCTAGTGAAATTTGAAAATTTTGCACTTTCCTTAAGTGAATGTTCACTAACGGGTCAAATAGTGACCTCTAGACCCCCATAATCTGACGGGATGACATAATCATGGGAGTAAAAGGCTACTAAATTAACTCTATTCTCACCCACCAGAGGGAGAGAAATTGGCTGAATGTGTTCAAAATTTGTCTTATATGCTACTTAATGGTCAGTGTTCACGGCTCACTTGCCATTTCTGGACATTGTAGGGTCCTCTCAGATATTGGTTTCAGCAACAAATTCATATTGTCAACAGATGCTATGATATCATTTATTCAGTTGCCAGTGGAAGTTTGGTGCTTCAGGCTGCAGTAAATGAATCCCCACAGAATTAAGTTTTATATGTTTCTTCAGCACTATGAAGAAATATGGATGGGGTGATTCTGAGTAGGACTAAGGACAACAGAGCATTGGAGACAGCCTTGGAAAGTCTGAGCTTGGAGGGAGTGTTACTGACGCTCTTTTAAGTCTACATTACCTTTGGGGTATTCACCTCAAACATTCCTCTTTCAGCATTAAACATACTGCTCTTTGCTCTTCAACTGTTTAAACAAAGGAAAACATTAGCATTATTGTATGCCTTCATGTCAAGGACCCAAAAACTAAGCAGTGGAAGATTGGGAGGGGGTGTGTGTGTGTGTGGGGGGGAAACAGACACTACTCCTCCACTCCACAAACTAGCAGCGAGCTAAAATAAATTTTCTTTTCAGCTAAAGTCCTTTCAAGTGGATTGGTAATTTTAGGAATACAGCTTCTATATGGGCCGTTTGTTGCCTCCAGTTTTGCTGATCATTAAAAAAAAAAGACAGGCCAGCTGTTTTGTTTCCATTTCTCATTCCACGTCTTAATTGAAATGGCTTCCCCTGCACTAGCCTTTGCACTGCTTGGCTGGTTATGTTGGAATACAGTCCAGGGCTACAGTCTAGAGCTATTATGGCATTTAAAAGTAAAACCTTTCCTCTGTCCTGTTGAACTAGAAACTGCTCTATAACAAACTCTAGCTAACTGTCTTGCCCCTCCATGTTTTGTCTGAGGTTTTATATTATTTTAATCACAGTTACTAATTTGTTTAACAACACAAATAAACTATAACAGATTACACAACAAAAGCACAGCACATGAATACTTACTTATTTCTTGTGACGCTAGTTAGCTGCATTTACAATTATTTCAACTATTCTTTAAGCAAAGTACCGGTGTTAAAATTCAGTGACACAAGATAGGAATTTCTCCAAAAGTCATGACAACTGCTTTACATCCAAGCTGCAACACTGAACAAGAATGTATTTATTTCAGATATTTACAAATTATGCCTTTGGATCCTGCAAGCAATATATGAAAAATAATTTCAATCAAGTATGAATCTTCTCTGCCTCATGCGACCGATATAGAAAAAGTCATCATTACAATTAATGCTACACTTGCTTGAGATACAAACACAGAAAATTTGCAGTTTCATCCTTAAATTGAATTTTTTTCTCAAGATAGACATGAATTTTCTGCAACTGAGTTAAATGTCATACCAAAACTGCATTTATTTGTAAACTTGTAGATCTTTTGCGTCCCGAAAATCTTACAAAGCGGTGGCAATGTTGATTTAAAATTTCCAGTTTCATTTTGAGTTTACAGCTTTGCCAAATGGGTTCAGAAAAAGTCGATCATCAAACAAAACTCAGTGAATCTGACACCACATCAACCAAAACTGGTAAAACGGTTTGATAAACTCAGAGGTGAAAAAAACAAAACAAAATAAAATAAAATGAAAAATAAGAAATCAAAGATCAGATCTAGCTGCAATATAATTTCAAGGCAAATAATATACTATATAATCATCAATTTGATCAGATGTTCCTTATATTTTACATAGAAAATACCACTACTAGGGCTTGAAATATCCACTCACCCAAGAAGAGTAGAAGATTTACTGGACAAACATATAAAACTTCTACAGAATTTTATTTTTTAACCCTTTAAGATGTGGGGGGAAATGGTCCAAATGCGAACTGGAGCATAAACTTGTAACTTTTCATAGCTTTGCCAAACACACCTTTCAACTGGCCCTGATTTGAGGGATGTTGCTCACGTTAATCCAAAAATTAACTATGTTCCCCATAAAGTAGTATTACTTCACTTTTATTGCTGACAATTATTTACAACAGAAATAAAAATCAAGAAACTGAGCTTAGGGGAAGAGCTATTCATGCTAAAGGAATGATGCATTTTATGTTTCCTGCATGAATAGGTTTTGTTTGTTTCTCTGATTTTTGGTGTTTGTCAGACAATGCATCCAACATTTGGGCTACTGCAGATTGAGAAGTTGGCTGTCAATCAGCAGTATAGTGAAAACTGCCCAGTCTCCTCTGTTTTCACTCCTCCTCAAAACCCTATGCCCAAAGCAACAAAATTGACAGAAATGAGATTAATTTCCCTTTGCTATTGGTAGATGGAAAAGCTGTGAGCAGCAGAAGATACAGGCACTTGATTGCGACTGATGATAGGTAAATAGTGGAGACACACTCCTTAACACTGCAAAGCAGCTAAGGGAAGGGTGGAGAAGCAGACAGCTCTTCACTCCTTTGTAGTAGCCAACACATTGTGGGATTTAATGGGGGGGAAGAGAGAATGTTCCTTCTACTTTCTATCAGACAGAAGGGACATGGCTGGAGGAAGCTGTGGGGGATTCAAATTTATCAAATATCTATTAGATGGAGACTGAAAGTCTGGTTTTGTTCCTCCACCTTTTTGAGGGGGTGAATTATTCATTTTAATTAGTTGGTTGTTAGGTGTCTTGTAAAATTTCCCACACCAAGGTGTGAGTGGATGTCAGAATATGGGGGAAGAGGTAGAGATTTATGGGATACATTAGAAATTAGAAGTAAGTATGTAAATAAATATGAAATAAATATTCCCATTTCAAAAATTTGCAGGTGTTGCAGAAATTGCAAGATGTGAGGGGCTGTAAGCACTTTAGAGGACAGGATTAGAATTCAAAACCTTGACAAATGAGAGAATTCCTCTGAAATCAACAGGATGAAATTCAGTAAAGACAAGTGAAAAGTACTATGCTTAGGAAGGAAAAATAAAATGCACACATATAAAATGGGGAATAACTTGGTGGTAGTACTGCAGAAAAGGATTTGTGTGTTATAGTGTAGTACAAATTGAATATGAGCCAGCAATGTGATGTGGTTGCAAAAAAGGCCAATATTCTGGGGTGTCCTAAGCAGGAATGTCATATACAAGCACAAGAGGTAATTGTCCCACTCTACTCGGCATTGGTGAGACCTCAGCAGGAGTACTATGTCCAATTCTGGGTATCACACTTTAAGAGAGATCTGGACAAATGAGAGAGAGAGAGAGAGAGTCCAGAGAAGAGCAACAAAGATTATAAAAGGTTTAGAAAATTTGATCTACGAGGAAGTTAAAAAAAACTAGGCATGTTTAGGCATGAGAAAAGAGAGACTGAGAGGGGCCTGAGAACAGTCATCAAGTATGTTATAGACGGTTATAAATAGGATGGTGATCATTTGTTCTCTATGTCCATGGAAGGTAGGATAAGAAGTAATGAGTACGGCTGCCAGTCTGTCACGAAGGTCATGGAAGTAATTGATTCCGTGACTTTCCAGGACCTCTGTGACTTCTGCAGTGTCTGCTGCGCCTGGCCTCAGGCCGCCAGAGCAGCTCGGCAGCCCCTAGGTCAGCCACACTGGCCGCTGCTGGGGCAGTCTCGGGCCACCACGCACCGCCACCCCTCCAGCAGCAGCAGAGGTCCCGGGCCGCACTTTTATTCCGCTACTGGAATAGATATGTGGAAAGAGTTGGCAACGGGGTTTGTTGCAGGGATAGGCTCCTGGGTTGATATTTTTGTTGTGTGGTGTGTAGTTGCTATTCAAGGGATACCATCATAGGACCTAACCATATCAGCCAAACCATCAGGGGCTCGTTCACCTGTACATCTACCAATGTGATAAATGCCATCATGTGCCAGCAATGCCCCTCTGCCATGTACACTGGTCAAACCGGACAGTCTCTACACAAAAGAATAAATGGACACAAATCAGACATCAAGAATTATAACATTCAAAAACCAGTCGGAGAACACTTCAACCTCCCTGGACATTCAATTATAGACCTAAAAGTGGCAATTCTTCAACAACAAAAATTTCAAAAACAGACTCCAATGCGAAACTGCAGAACTGGAATTAATTTGCAAACTGGACACCATCAAATTAGGCCTGAATAAAGACTGGGAGTGGAAGAGTCACTACAAGAACTAAAAAAAACTAATTTCCCCATGCTAATTTGCCCCTACTGTTACTCAGACCTTCTTGTTAACAGTTTGAAATGAGCCACCCTGATTACCACTACAAAAGTGATTTTTCATCCTGTTGATAATAGCCCACTTTAATTGATTTGTCTCGACCTCCCACTGGGTAAGGCAACTCCCATCTTTTCATGTACTGCTATGTATATCTTCCTACTATATTTTCCACTCTATGCATCTGATGAAGTGGGTTTTAGCCCACGAAAACTTATGCCCAAATAAATTTGTGACTAAAATGTAGCCTTAGTAATGGCTTTAATCTGCAATATGGGAGATATGGGTTAGATATTAGGAAAAACTTTCTAACTATAAGGACAGTTAAATACTGGAATAGGTTTTCAAGGAAGGTTGTCTCTGGAAGTTTTAAAGAACAGGTTAAACAAACACCTGTTGAGGATGGGGTTTGGTATACTTGGTCCTGCCTCAGCACAGGGGGATGGCCTAGATGACCTCTTAAGGTTCCTTTCAGCTCTAATGTTTCTATGTTTCTAAGTACAATGTATATGAGATGAATCAATGATGGTTTAAATTCCCTCATAGATTTCCACCACAATTTCAACAACCACCTTCTGTCTCTCTGGAACACCTCCACATCAGTATCAACTTTCTGACACCAGAATCAGCTTCAGCAATTGAACCTTACAGACAACTGTATTCAAGAAACCCATGAATCACCCTACCTACCTTCACAGATCCAGTAACCATCAAAAACACACCAAGAAATCTTATCTACATCCAGGCACTCAGATACCACTTAATATGCTCCATGGAGAAAGCCCAGGATATACAATTTAACACACTTAAAACCAGCTTGACCAAACTAGGACACTCCACAGAAGTATATCGCATCATGGAATGGGCCACCTGAATACCCTGAGAGAACCTACTTCAGTACAAAAATAAAATCTTCTCTTACCGCACATCCGCTATTGTCACCTACCACCTACACTGGAACCCATAGCGAGTATCATCAAAACAACTAAAACCCTTACCCTAACCCTCTCTTTTTATCCTATGACTGCAGAGGTGCTAATGGGCCACTTCACCTTGAATGGTCCCTTAGAATATGTGCAAACTACTTATGCTAAACTATCCTTTTCACATTTTATTTAGCTGTGTCACTTTGTGTACCTTTCCCAGACCTGAAGAAGAGCTCTGTGTAGCCCAAAAGCTTGTCTCTTCCACCAACAGAAGTTTGTCTGTTAAATGAAATCAAAACTAACAGGTTTTTCTTTATCACTGTGTTATGCTGGGTCTCCCCATTTTCTTTATTTAAACAAAGAAAGTTTCTCTACCCGTCCCCGGCCTTTTTTTTTAATTTTGTGTTACCAATTAATCTAAACAACTTCACTGATATGTTATGCATGATACCAATAATCATTCAAGACATTCTTGATAGTCTTTGGTTTGGGAAGCAAGGTGTGAGGTCACTTCCAAGGCTTAGTGTTTGGTTTGGCAACATAAACTTGAAATCCTTGATAAAACTGTGAGACGTAGTCAAACAAAGAAGAATCTTCCAAACTTGGTAGGCTGGCAGTTGGGTTGACTACAGGAATGGTGTGGACTTTTGTTTGAAGGGCTGAATGCTACCAAACAAAAAAAATGGGTCTTCTGATGGCACTCTAAGATTCCCAGTATTTGAGACAGCACAGTCCTAACAGTTCTCAACATCCAGTAACAGTTGATTCAAGCCACTAGCCATGTCCCTATGTATCATGAGAACCACTCCATCATTTCTGATCCCTTCTAGGCAGCTCTATTTACTTCCATATTATTTCCTCATGGGTGTAACAAGAATATTCAAATTCTCATTAATGCCCTCTTAACTTTGCAGAATAAAGTTTCCATTCACAGATTGAAAATAGAACCTAATTTATCTAGCATCACAATCTTTCAAATGCACGTTATGCTCGTTTAAATATTTCAAGAGAACAAAATTCAAAAACTGAAGAAATGCCACCCTCCCCTCCCAAGAAGCCTAGTACTCACTTGATTTAAAAAACACCCAGTGAGTTGGCTTTCTTCCAACCAAGCAAAAAAAACAAACAAAAAACACCAACCTAGGTTTTTCAAAAACCTGATGGTGGCTGCGTTGGGGCTTCCTCCATGTATTGTGGGGACTGTGGAAAGGTAATACATCTTGGGATTGTCTTCTCTTTCTGACCTGAGTGCCTCTGGGTGGGTTAAGGGAAAACTCCTTCTCCACTTCTTCATCCAGCATGAATCCTAGAACCTGCATGTGAATCTATAGGGTATGGTTAGGCTCATCTTTTCACACATCAGTTTTAGACCAGTGAACCACAAATCTAGGAGCTTCAGTGGCTTTTTTGCAGATATACACTGGTGTAAATGAATCCGAATCAGGCCTATATTTATTTCAGGCCACCAATACCATATCTCCTGGAATAAGCTCCTAAAGTCAGTAGGGAAGGTCTGGTTTCACAGTTCTCAGTGGACTAGATTTAGCAAGATGCTGGCTATTGCATATATTTTATGTAAAAACTAAAGTAAACCTTTAATCAATTGTCTATTTCGTGATGATGCCGCCAAGCCTTGAATACAGCCCTTGCGTTGCTATTTCCTGTACTTGACAATCTTAGCTGGACACCTTCAGAAGTAACAATGGCACTTTATACTAAAGAAAAATCACTTCTGCAAGACGAGTTATAACAGTTTTCCCCCAAGAGTTAATATCCCCATTGACAAAATTATTTTATAACTGACAACCGCCTGAAGTTGTTAGTACATTTGAAGGATTGGTGGTTATTAATTCTCATGTTTAAATAATGAGTGCTACCTGTACTGAATAAAGTCAAGCAAAAAATTATAATTTAGACTGGAAAATGCCTAATATTGGATGGATTATTAAATGGAAAGAGATTAGAATCTGGAATGCTAAATATTTTCTTTCCTGGAAATGTACTGTATGGTGCCTTTGCCTCCAAAGCTTCTGTACTCAAATGAAGCCACTGTAGTCTCTCCCTGAAATATGCTAATCCTCACTTTTACATATAAAATACAGAAATTCTAAGAAGGCCTAAACCAGAATATTCTCTTTGTCATACAGATGAGGAGCAACTACAGAAATAAATGAATGCAGCATACATATGCCTTTTCAAAATACAAATCTCTCATTTCAAAGCTTCACTTGTGCACAACCTAAACACAGTTCTAAACTGCTTTCCTTAAGTGAGCAGTTACTCAACAGAGATGACAGGACCCACACACAAACATATCACATCCATTTATTGGAATTTTACTTTGGCTGTTAAGATCTTACTTTTATCTCAGGAAAATAAGTATTTGTGTGATGTTGCTGCTAGAATGTACAGAAATCTCATAGCCATATTAGTCTATCTTTCTAAAGTGTTTATGTCCAGCTGTTAACTGTTACAATTTGTTTTTGCTTGCTTATTGCTTTAGAAGTGCAATTTCTGGTTTACTGTGATCATATGCATATTTGAGGCCTAGAGGAAAAAAAAACTGTAAGAAAAGAAAAATGTTTGAAAGAAAAGAAAGTCAGTCCCAAGTAGTAGATACAATTCAGTCAGAAAGAGACATAACATGGCACTCATAGGCATCTACAGTTGTTTATATTACTAAATAAGAAAGTTGGCTTCACAAGAAGAGATTTTAGTTATCAACTTTTTCAAAAGTACATCACATTAGGAGATTTAATAAGTTACTACGTAGCTACTAAAAAGTAAAAAGTACATACTACAGTGATGGATACATAAAGAGCAAAAAGCTTAAGTTGAACTGTATGCGCTAACCTCAATTTATATCCTTCAGCAATAATTATAGCGTTCATGCAAACTAAAAAGTTGAAATTATATCTAAAACAGAATTATCTTTGTAAAATATGCTACCAAAATGATTACCCTTTGAACAGTTACTGGTATGCCTTCATCAAGAAGAATCAATTTTGTAAACCAAAAGAATAGTAACGAACTTGAACTACTATTTTCCAACTGTCTCCAACAAGTCTTCTGTACTGTGGTTTTAGAAATGTGACACTGCTGTCTATTCATGTGAAACAACAGAGCGTAATATCTCTTCCCATGTAAAGTTGGTCTTTCAAAATCACTGTAACTAAGGAGAAAGGGATTACAGTTCTTCAGCTGTCTTCTTGAACACGTGAGCAGTTATTTGAATTCCTTATCAACATTTCAGAAAAGTCCTTTCTCATGCAAAACCAAGTTATTATTTCCTTTCTGGTTCCATTCAGCCTACATCTAACAGTGGCCAATGGTATTAATTAAAACCAGCCAGACAGATTTTTAGCACATGCTCAGTTTGTTGTTTTAAACTGCTGAATATCAATTACTTTATTATTTTGTAATTAGCATGAAGTGTATGTATCTAGGTCTTGTGGCTTTTTGGCAGTGGTTTAAAAAATATTTTCCAGCATTTTTGCATAAAGCTATAAAACAGCATGTTTCCAAGGCATTTTAACATTGACTAGAGCCATTCTCAATCTGCTCAACAGCATGGAGTTAATTAGGAGAGGCATGAAGCTTATGTCTGGGCACAGAAATTAGCAATGGAGCAAAGTTTTTTTCATTTTTTGGCTTCAACCAGTAACTGCCACTGAGTCTACATGATTTTTTTAATGCTTTCATGTTAAGTATCAGTTTAAACTTTAACTTATCTTATCCAATATTCTAAAACCTTCAAGGAATGCAAACTGATATAAATATACAGACAGAAAGAACAAATTACATGGCAGCTAAGGAAGGTAGCATAATATATTAATATACAGAAGATCTAGTTTTACACAGCCTCAGGATCCTTTATTGTTACCACCAGTCCCCTTTCTAGCCACCTGAAAGCTAGCCATCTTATTAACGGAAAGCCAAAGAGTCTTGTGCTCCATCGTGTTAATAGTTTGCACTCATATCCCACAAGAGGAGTTCTTCATAGAAGATCTTTTTCTGGAGGGTTCTGTCACTTCCCCTATATATTCAGCAAAGATTCTGGATGATTATAGCACTTGGGGAGAAAGTAGTAGTACCATGATTAACAGGATCTCTTCAGGGCCCTGTATTCTTACCAGGTTAATGATACCCTCAAGGTATGGCACACTTGTCTTATTAGCCCTACTAGTTGTCTTATTAGCACTACTACTAGGAATCTACTCTTCCTTGCAGGATGTAAGGGGAGAAAATTATGAGGAAAAGAGGAACATTTATAAACAGAAATTAGGGTCACAGGAGTCAGAATCTTGAAGTTTTATTTCTCCCTGTGTTCTCCCTTTGCCTCCTGTAAGAGAAATTTCCTTCTTTAGGTCGCTCTCAATTTAATAAGAAAACAAAACAAAAAAACTCTTATTACAGATGCCATCTCAAGAGCAAGCTTCTCCTGCCTTAATCATGCTTTGTGTCAGCTCCTCCTAAATGGTGCTGTGGATGAAGCTGTGACTGAATAGGGAGCATTAACCTGGTAATGTTGTATGGGAGTTTTACTAGTTTACTGTCTTCTGCTAACAAAGGGCATGCCTCCGTTTCCATGGGGTACTGCACCAATACGAGATGTTGATGGGAAATAAGGGTGTGACTTCACTGAGGGATGATACTTGACGGCCAGCACGTAAACAATGGCGGCTGCCCTTCATAACATGAGCCCAAGAGGGGGTTGGGGCCAGGTGACACCTGCCCGGGAATCTGGACAAAGGCTAGAGGAGGGGCCGGGGGTGTGACTGGGTGAGGCAGCAGGAAGGGGTTTCAGTTTGGAGCTGGCTGGGGAGATGGGGGCAGAGGCCCAGAACCTGGGTCTGGGCTCCCCACCCCCCAAGAGGGACCTGACTGAGGGGTCCTGTTTTGTGTACCTACAAGCTCTGTTTAGACTATGTTCCTGTCGTCTAATAAATCTTCTGTTTTACTGGCTGGCTGAAAGTCATGGTGAATTGCAGGAAGTGGGGGATGCAGGGCCCTGACTCCCCCACACTCTGTGACAGAAGCTATCAGACAGATGGCCCCTGATTTGAGTCGATGGTGATTGAACAGAAGATGGTCTTACTTTACCAAAGACCTTAGCGATCAAGCAGGAAATGAAGAGGGGTAGAGTACAAGAGGAGTGGCTTACAATGTTTTCACCCAAGATAATGGCAAGTGAAGAATTGGGTTTTTGCAAATCAGTATCTATCTATTCATAATTGCTATGCACAGAATGTCTGTACAGCAGTGGTTCCCAAACTTGTTCCGCCGCTTGTGCGGGGAAAGCCCCTGGCGAGCCAGGCCAGTTTGTTTACCTGCTGCGTCCACAGGTTCAGCCGATCGCGGTTCCCAGTGGCCGCGGTTCATTACTCCAGGCCAATGGGAGCTGCTGGAAGCAACGCGGGCCGAGGGACGTACCAAATAACCAAATGTGCACATAGTATGAATGACCCTCTCACCCAGAGGTGAAAGTAAGCTGATATGGTCCAGTACGCGGATACCAGACCATACCAGCTTCCGCGGCGGTGATTTAAAGGGCCCAGGTCTCCAGCCAATGCAGGGAGACCCTGGACCCTTTAAATCACCGCCGGAGCTCCGGCAGCTGGGCTCGGGCAGGGATTTAAGGGAGCCCCTTGGCCCTTTAAATCACCCCCAGAGCTCCGGCAGCCGGGCTCGGGCAGGGATTTAAAGGGCCCAGAGCTCTGCAGCGGCCGGAGCCCCGGGCCCTTTAATTCACCCCTGAGCCCCAGGGCTCCCAGCCACCTCTGCAGCTGGTAGCTCCGGGTGATTTAAAGGCCCTGGGGCTCCCAGCCACAGCCAGAACCCCAGGGCGTTTAAATCTTGAAAGTCCCTGCCTCTTCCAGTTGCAGCCACGCCTCTTCTGGTTAAGGCCACGCCCCCGCTCAGGACTCCAGCGTACCCATAAGTCTTTAAGTTACTTTCACCCCTGCTCTCACCTCCAGAAATGGCCCTATCTAGGTCATGGTTCAGACAAAAGCAAAGCATACAAAAGTGCATATTGTGGGACTACACCGTCCTAAATGTCACATTTAAAAAAAAAAATGTACAACAAGTTAATTCTCATTTTGTTATAGTAGTATTTGACATGAACATTTTAACAGACGTATGTATTAGATTTTGAATTACACTATCCTACTAAGTTTGTTCTGTGGTTTGAAAAATATATTAGCAAAGTTACAGTAGGTATACCAGGGACACTAGGACTCCATGGGGCCTACAAGAGGCTATACAAACAACAGCAGGACCCACAGAGAAGTTGAAAGAAAAGAGCCCAAGAAAAGGCAAGAGGAATTATTATTTGTGGTTATAGATTGCACCAAATCCCATAGTTTTTGCACTACACTGGATGGGATTGGGGAGTACTGCCAGGGTAAATTATTTCCCCTAGGCAAAATTTTGCACTGTCTTTGCTGTGTGTGATTGTCATGAGACATGTAAATTTATCAGCTAGTTATTTATCCTGCCATGAATATCGAAACTGTAGAAAATTTGAGGCTCTAGGTCTATAGAGGCTGAAATAATAGCAGCTGTTGGATTATGTATTGTGCAAACTCTGCCATGATAAGATTATGTGGAAAGGAGAAGAGGGATTTAAGGTAGAAACAGGATAGCCATGAAGTGGTGAAAACATGAGGATGCAGTAAAAAAAAAAAAAAAAAAACTATAACAATTATCTCTCACAGAGGAGGAAAGAGACAACACATTTGGCATATATCCTTCATAAGAGTGACGAATAAATAAAAAGCCTCTCTCAGCACAAAAAAAAGTATAAAAGCATATGCATCAACCAGTAAATAACAGAGGCTGTACCACTTACAGAGCCTGAAATATTTAAGGGATTTTGTGAAAATCATGGTTCTTGTAATATTCATCAGAATTCATAGTCATATAGAAAAGGTGATTTTACAGTAGATGAAGTGGATTAGTAGCACCAAAATATTAGGTCCTTTACTTATCCAGAAAACAGTGGCAAGCACAGGGTGAAGCAGTGAAAGCTTCCTAATACTAGGGTTACCATTCGTCCGGATTCCCCCGACATGTCCGGCTTTTCTCTGTTAAAAATAGCATCCGGGGGGAATTTGTAAATGTCCAGACTTCCCCCCATGCAGAGTACACGCGGCTGACAGGGCAGCCAGCCGGATGGTGCCACTTGCATGGGGCTCCGGCAGCCAGAGAGAGCCCCTCCTCCGCTTCCCCCTCCTCTCCTCTCTCTCCCTCCCTCCCACTCCCTGCATTCGCAGCTGGCCAGCTGTTCACAACGGGCCTCCGGCAATCTGAAGCTCCTCCCCCTGCCCAGCGCACTGCTCTGCAGCACTCTGCGAGGGCGGGAATCAGGCTACGCGCTCCATGGGGGAGCGCGGAAGCGTGTCGGGCTGCGCGTGGAGCCTGACACGCTGTTCTGAGCGGCACGGTAAGGGGGGCAGGGGGGTTGTGGAGGGGGCAGTCAAGAGACAGGGAGCAGGGGGAGGGTTGGATGGGTTGGAAGTTTGGGGGAGGCTGTCTGGGGGTTGGGGGTGTAAGGTTTTGGGCAGTCAGGGTACAGGTAGGGGGTAGGGTCCTAGGAGGGCAGTTAGGGTGGGGGGGTCTTAGGAGGGGGCAGTTAGGGGACAAGGAACAGGGAGGCTTAGGTGGGGGGGGTTCTGGAGGGCAGTTAGGAGCAGGGGTCTCAGGAGGGGGCAGTCAGGGGACAGGGAGCAGAGGGGTTTAGATGGGTCAGGAGTTCTGGGAGGGGGCTGTCAGGGGGTGGGGAGTGGTTGGATGGGGCGTGGGAGTCCCTGGTGTCTGTCTGGGGGAGGGGTGCCGGATAAGGGTTGGGGCAGTCAGGGGACAGGTAGGGGGTAGGGTCCTAGAGGGCCAGTTAGGATGAGGGGAAGGTCTCAGGAGGGGGGCAGTCAGGGGACAAGGAGCAGGGAGGCTTAGGTAGGGGGTGGAGTCCTGGGGGGCAGTTAGGTAGGGTTACCATACATCCGGTTTTTCCCAGACATGTCCGGCTTTTTAGTCCTCAAATCCCCGTCTGGGGGGAATTGCCAAAAAGCCGAACATGTCCGGGAAAATAGCTTTGCCGGCATCCCTGCCCCAGTCCCCTGCTTACCTTGCAGCTCCGGCAGGCTGTGAGCTGCAGGCGGATTCCCCCGCGGCAGCTGCTGCTGCTCCCCCCAGACACCTCAGCTCTGTGCAGCTGAAGAGCCGAGTTGCCCGTGAAGCCGGTAGCACTCGGGCAGCTGTTTCACGCCTGGGAGGGAGGAGGGGGAATATGGGGCGCTCAAGGGAGGGGGGCGGAGTTGGGGCGGGGACCTTGGGGAAGGGGCGGAGAAGGGGGGGGCAGGGCCCTGTGGAGTGTTTTCTTTTTTTAAATGAGGAAATATGGTAACCCTACCTAACACTGCCTGATCCTTAGAGGTTATAGGACAGTTCTGTCCAACAAGGCTGCAAAGTAGTACCTAATGTGTGTCAATTTTTGTGGTGTGAACACTATTTTTCTAGCAATTTCACTCAGACCACAGATTTATTTCACAATCAAAAGAGAACTCTCACTACCAATGGGAAGGATTTAGACTGGTGACCCAGTAACCTAGAGGTGAAAAACACTTTATATTATATTTCCTGTAGCCTGAACCACCTGGTCATCTGCAACCCAATTACATTTCCAACAAGAGAAGGTGTTTTTACTACACAGGAATTATTTTTCAGTAACAATTTTACATTTAATATTCTGTTGGTATTTTTCTACTAACTTTTAAATCAATGCAAAATTGGGGTAGCAGAAACCACAGTAAAGTTTTAAGTATTAACAATACTCTTTTGTGTTGGCCTGGCTTTGTTCCACTAGCTTGTTGAACTGTACAAGTTTGTTCAGAACATTAATTGAGGGTAATGAACTGAGGTGCCTCCTGAGAGCAAAGAGGGCAATGCTCTCAAAGGGTTGCACAGTGCTTTGATTTTTTTTTTAAGTCTGCAAACAGCCAGTTGTTAAGAACATTATCACAAGGAAAAAGAAACCGTCTAATTTATGTAAACCTCCCCCACCCCATCCCTATCCCTCTCCTCTCCTTCCCACCCCCGAACCCAAAATAAAAACAGTTTAAAAAATAGTTGGTTCTAAGTTGTGTCTTACAGGACCCTTTGCCAAGCACAGCTCAACATCCACTTGGACAAAAAGTGGTGTCAAAAATCAAACACTGCTTGAAATACTACTGACAGCTCCTAACTGTAAGAGGCCTTGCTGTTCTGAGCATTGTAGTTGACATATGTGCCTGCTGGAATCTCCAAAGATGAGACAGAGGCCTTTCAAAGCCTCTCATTACACCCCAGTTTTAGGCCAAATACAGGCTGCCTAAAGTTCTGTTAATCAATTAGCTGAGGTCCATGCTAAGTCCAGGAAGGGAAGCATTTAAAAAAGGGATGCAGCATGTAGGACAAAGCTATCTATTGCAACGGAAGAGCTTTCAATGTGCATTTGCACATTGGTCATTGTTCCATTACTGAAGAGCCACATTAATCAATGTTCAGGGGCTGCACTACAGGAATAAAGAGTTGGCTATTCATCAGTGATTTATTACAGGGCCCAACATGCATTTGACATGAAACAAGTTTGTACTCTGGAAGCTGCCACCAACAGACAGAGGGACAGGAACGGGGTAGAGGATGCGTTAATGCAGACACACATCAGCTCTATTCAAATGACAGAGAAGAGGGAAAAACCCAATGCTGACAATCACCTTTACAAATATCCATCTAAGGCCCCAAGAGACCAAGTGCCTCATTCTGTTTAGCAGAATTATAGAATTGCTGAAACTTCAGAAAATTAATATGCAGTCACTCAAAAATAATTACACTACATATATTTCTTAAAAACAACCAAATATGTGTTGAATTAAGATTTTAAATTAAGAGCCTTACACACTGCTTCCAAAACCAGCCTACTTTTAAGGCTAGGACTGTCTTTAAAATAAGTAAATAAATCTCTATTTCAGCATGCTGTTTAAACTAATATGAGTATAGTGAGAGAATAATATTACAAATTACATGTAAGATCAATTGGGAAGGATTATCAATATAAGCACTTTTGAAAATATAAAGAAATTATTTAGTAGGAAAAACAAGTCCATGGTAATAATAGGGGGTCACAAGTGTAAAAGTGCATCCAACAAGGCTTTGATAGGAGCCTAACACAGACCCGTTGCAATGCACCATCTGTGCATTGCATGCAAATGTAAGTATTTTTCATTATCTAGCTGAAAACTGAGACGAAATAAAATCACAATTTTATGGACAATTAGACTGTGTCTGCCACTTCTAGCAATTTTAGTATGTAGTCTATATTCAATGAGTAAAGGGTTCCAAGATTGTTAGACTAGATTTCTTAGAAGGAAACACTACTGATAGCCCAATTTTAAATACAATTCAAATAATTTCATTAAAGACAAAAAAGAAAGAAAGAAAGAAAGAAAGAAAGAAAGAAAGAAAGCCTCAATATCTTGCTTAGCTATTGAAGGTGGATGGCAAAACCAGATACAGCATTTTGCTGTACATTAAGCCTTTTAATATTACAGTAATTGGACATGCCTCTGTGTCTGCTGGATCTCCTAAAAAATCTAAACCATTTAAACCAGATAGGCAAAATCAGACCTCTTCCATCCAACGGAAGCTGGATTAGGGTTAGGTACATTGACAATACTGTATGTTAATAACAATTTATGGAATTACTTTACAGTACAAAGTTTAAGCAAATCTGTCTTAGAACATTTGAAAACTTGTTAAACATTTTCAAAGGCATTATAATGCAAAGTAAAGAACCATTTATAGTCCATATATTCTTACCCCTAAAAAACTACATATGTTGTACTCTGATGCAACTTTAACTTTAACTTTCACATGGAGGAATACTACATAAACACACAATACACAGACTATTTTTTCCCCCTTCATGACAATAAAAGTAATACTTTTATTACTAAAACTATACTAAACCTAACTGGCAATTTGAATTACTGGTTACAGTAACTATCTGAGTACAATGCACCCCTTAAATTGAGAAGAAGAATTAAAATACTCCTAGAGAAAAAAAAATAACAAATTTATGATATGCTCTAATATTACCCCAACAAAATAAAATTTTACATTATTATAAATGTCTAAAGAAAATCTCACCCAATGTGAATACAAGGAATCCTATAGTCTGGTTAATAATATTTACATTGCATTTTTTTTAAAAAATATTTACATAGCATCTTGATATAAAAGTCAAGGGAACCATAAATCAAGTGTACAACAACTGAAAAATATAATAGTAACTTCAACGTAAGACACAAGTAGAATTTGTGTTCTTGAATCAGAGCAAAGTTTTGACCTTGTAAGTACAAGAAGTCAACAGGCCTCAAACAGTTAGATTTGCAGATGATGAGAAATCCAGTCTAGGGCAGAACAGAGCAGATGCAGAAGACATGAAAGACAGAGCTAAAACTGAATGTATTATGTGGTTCTGGATCAAATTAATAATTCTGGAAAGCCGATGTTTGAAAAAACTGAGGCAGAAAAATCAAATGCATGGACAAGGATTTTTTCTATAGTAAAAACAAGAAACTTTGAGTTCCTTGTATACTCATTTCAATAAAAGGAGGAAAAAAAAGAAGCTCTGGAAAAAGCTTGGAACTATGGAAGATGTTTAACAGAGGAAAGGGTAAAAAGAAAAAACGTTGTTGGTCAACGATAAACACAAAAGGTTCTAGGGCGCAATAACCAAACTATGAAGTATTGTGGATGAGGAGACTGGTGGACAGTGAAGATGGAAAGATTGGAGATAAGGGGAAAGAAATTTCTATCCTGGTCATATTTCATTTAAGCTACTTGCCATATCTTACATGATTAAATGAAAACAAATATAGGTGCGCTACCACCTCATCTGGTATAAATTGGTATAATGCCATTTGGCTACAGCATTTATCTAACTTAGGTATTTATAAAAGGCATGAACTAGGAAGAAAAAGGAGGAAAGTAGTAGCACAAGTGAGAGGCATCAGTGTTCAAAGGATATAGATAGCCTGAAGAGAGATAACATCACCAAGAAACCTGTGTTCAGAAAAATAAATGGGGGACTAGGAAAAGAGCCCTCAGGGGATACCCACTAAGAAAGGATGAGAAGAAGAAAGATTATAATCTAAGAACAAATTGAAAGATTGATCAGATAAGTAGGACTTAAATCAGTGGAATACAGAGACAAAAAAAAGAAAAAAGCCATATGCATTCAGGTGATGATGATGTAGAGAGTGATCTATAGTGTCAAAAGCAACCAATAAGTCAAGAAGAATGTCAACAAGTCAACAAGAAAAGTGAGACCTTTGGATTTAGCCACAACAAGTCATGAATTATGTTAGTGAAGGCTATCTTGGAGAAATGACTAGATCAAAAACATATTATAAAGGGCCAACAATAGAATGCTTAGTGAGCTAAAGAAGAATTTGAAAAGAAGCAAGCTTCTTCAAGATTTATCACAGTATAATAATATCATAATAGTGTTATGATTAATATTTCATGGTTCCACAGGGTACATAGGACTTAGGCACTATTGAAAATAAGGATTTTTCATTAGAGGAACTCAAATCACTTAATTAACAATAATTAAGCCTCTCAGCAACCCTGCAAAGAAGGTAAGTAAAATACTTTTATTGCGATGAGTAAACAGAGGAACAGAAATTTTAAGCACTTTCTTCAAGATTACATGACACATTTGCAGAATGAGGAATAAATGTCATGTCTTGTAAATTCCATTCATTGACCAGTAGGCCATGAACCAGGATATATTGGATAAAGGGGAAAATATTGTTTCTGAACTAAAGTTTATCTTAGGATGCTAAAGTCTGACAGTTACAGTTTACTTACATCATGGGCTACACTCCAAATAGGAAGGGTTTTATCAAGGGACAGTAAGAAGTGAAAGTGAGAGAGAGACAGAGATAGAGCACTCAAAGTATTCTTTTAGCAATAAATAAATATGTAAGAAGAGATAAATCTATCTTATTGTGTCATCTAGTACAATGTTTTAAAGACGTATGGCATAGAGTACAATACATATTGCTTACGTTACTCTCAACTGACATTCACCATCAGAGTAATACCTCATGCATAAAAATAAAAGTTCAATGCACTCTGTGACTTTACTCACCCATTCTTTACTTTTTCATATGCAGGGTATTATTTATGCAGCTATCACTGCTCAGGATACTATCCTTCAAATGTTTAATTACATCAAACTTTTGAAATAATAGTCTCAATAATCCTGCAGATATAATAATCTTCTAAAGAGATACTAAAATTAAAAACCCAAATGTGAACTTTTCACCTTAACATTCCCTCTGCAGAATTTATTTAGTTCAGAAACCAGTTTCAAAGGAAAAAGCTCAGTGTAAATTAGTTAGTTATTCCTAAATGGGATTAAGTTTACTTTTCAATGTAAACTTCTTTCATTTAATCCTATCTGCTGATGCTATAAATCCCATTTGTTCATAGAGTTATCTCCTTAACAGGGCTGAGGCCCTGGAAGAATCTTTGAAGATATGTGACCTATTGTTACTGAATGATACACAAGACCTTTTCTGAGCCTTAAAAGCCTTAAAGCTAGGTCTGCTTCAAAAGGTAAATTTGAACCCACACATATTTAGACTATATTTGACAAGATGTTAGACAGGTCAACTAATGTCATGACAACATGTTCAAGTTGAAGGAATTTTACATATTTGCAGTACTTTGCTAAAGGTAAATCAACTACATCTCTAATGTCAGTCAAAATTCCATTTCAACTATAAGAGTCTAAATGCAAAATGACTCAACTAAAGTCAAAGATGCTACAACAGTATAAATACAAGTAAATGGGGACAGAATTGGTCAATTGTTTAACAGAAACAATAAACACACTCCTACAAACACACAATAATTTCAATAAAACTACTCAAATTCTTTAAGAGAAGCACAAGCATAAGTGTTTGCAGAATCAGGACTCTTGTATGTCAATGATGATAAACGTGATGAAATATCCAAATATATGAGTTTGTATATGTAATTACTTGACTGAATTGTGCCTCTGATTTCAGGTATATGCCAATAAAAAAATTATATCCAAACATGTGTTCTGTACATGCTGGAATATGTTACATCAAACCGTTTTAGGAATATTTTCTAAACAAAGATTTTTTTGTTGTTGTTGTTGTTGTTGTTAAAGAGACTGTTTATTATGTCCCTTCACTTGTTGCCTCAGGGCCTGATGCCATTTCCTTAAATACAGCTGGCCCAGTAGCTTAGGCATCATAAATTCAACTATATAGGGTTTAAAGGGAACCACAAAAACCAACCAACCAACCCGCCTACCCTTAAAATAACTCAAAATAAGTACCTTGTATCTAAAGATACCATGTTTTTCATCTTAGGGCTTTTCAGGGCTAGAAACAGATTCTGGGAATGTTCTTTCTAATGGTCTAAAGCCATAAGATCAAACTTTGAAAGATCAACATTTTTATATTGAGAAAACCTCTAACTGGTCAAGGACTGATTTTGCCCATCTTGGACCTCAGCCTGGGGTAATTTTTTTGGGGCGGGGAGGAAGAGGGCAGATTCCATATCTGCAGGAAGGAAACATTTCTCTGGCAGTTGCTTGAAGCTGCTCAGGGATACAGAATGTTTGAATTTGTTTCAAGGACATGGATTAGCGAACAGAGGAGGTGAGGCAGACAAATGTGCAAGACAAAGGTACAATTCATCACATGGATATCGCCTCTCTACATGACGTATATCTATGGCTCGCCATGATCATTTTTAGAGAACATTGCAAAGTACCTTGCATCTTCTAGTAATATGCTTTGTTATTGTTTCTGAAATCAATGTCTCTTGAATGTATTGCAATTTAATCTTCATTGTTTTCATTGCAAATGTAGGATCCAATATTACAAGTTTTATCCATATGAATGAACCTCACAACGGAGAGAGTGTCACATTATTTCTGTGCATAAGGTTTGCAAGACTGATCACAACAATTGCCTATACATTGAGATTCACAAGACATTTCTATGCTTAAGAAATACAGAAATAAATTAAAATTTAAAAAAAATCTTTTAAAAGAACAAAGACAACTACTGGTCTTTCCCAAATCATATCTTTTTAAAGAGTTCCTTCATATAAGAAATGCAGTTGCTGTCTATGTAGCCCGCAAGGAGAGAGGCCCTTGGGACTTTCTGGAAATTTATAAGGCTATTATTTCTGGGCTATAGCAGACAGAAATGTGATCAGAGCCCCAGGAAAACACAGAAAACCAGAAGACATGGAAACTTAAACCTCAGCCACAGGAACTCAGAAAGTTTAGTTATGCATAATTGTGGCTCCTCGAAATTAAATCAGTATCACCACACAAACTTATAAGTAACAGTTCAATTAATATTTCATAGTGTTTCCTAACGAGGGTCTTAAGACAAACTAAGCTCCATGACTTCTCCAACATGCACAGAAATAAATATGAATATACACCCTGAAAAGAAAAATCATATGACTATGAAATTAATTAATGTTTTGTTTAACCAGCTGAGCACTCCACTTGAGAACAAAAAATCTCTTGTAGCTATATACTGAAATACATAATTTAATTCAGAGATCTAGGGTTACTAGGCTGAAAGTTATGGTTCACAAACCATTTTTAATATATCTTTAAAATGATGTTATCATAATACAATAAATTAGGAAAATTATAAGGGATTACCATTTTTATGTTTGTTCTAATGCCTTGATAACTAAGATCATGATTCAGGAAAACATCCCTATTCAGGACAGTATTTAAGCAACTGCCTGTGTCCACTGAAGTAAATTAAAGCTGTGCATGTGCATCAGTGCTGTCTGAAGAGGGCCTATATTAAGAAGACAGTTAAGGCACACAAAATCTTGAGGCAAAATATATAGCCACTTAAAAAGTTCATGACATGGTTTCTTTATGGTGTCACCCCTTAAAAATCTTTTTTTTTTCTTTTCTGTTTTATTTAAAAAAGTAACTGAGATAAGACTTCTTTTACATTACACCAATTTCACTAAAGGTACGACACACTGATTTAGTTAAACTAGTGCAACTTTTGTGTAGACACAGATTTAAACCTGGCTTATTCACTTTAGCTTGTATCAGTAAATTTACTGACATGAGCTAAACCAATATCAGCAGTTTTAAACCAATATAAGTGCTCATGTAGGGTATTGCAATGGATTAACTGAATCAGTTTTTAAACCTATTTAAATAAAAATAGCACAACATTTGTGTGTAGACATGTAAGCGATACACACTCAAAAATCTTTTGCCTGTGATCTAACTGAATGGGAGTTCCAGTAGGGGATGTGAAGGTATGCTGAAAGAGTGTGTGCTTTGTCCTGAATTGAGTGTATTGGGATCAAGTTGCACAGAGTGTTTAAATATGGCTATTTGGACTTGAGTTTGGGGTGCTGACTGGAGAAGGAAAAAAGGTTTATGGGAAAGATGAGAGACAGAGTTGCCATATCCTAGGTCAGAATTTCTAGCTTACCTTCAAAGTCCTGAAATTTTTACAGGAACTGAAGTGAAATTAGTTTCTGTAAACAGGTTTTTGGCAAGATCTCATTCTAAAACAGAAATTCTGTTTTCTGGTTATTTTAGTATTTGCCTCCTGTACATAAAGGATGTTCTTCGATATTCTGTATTGAATGCCTAGTTCAATCCTCTTGTTGATAATCTTGTTTTACCTGCAGATACTTAATGTAGTTTTTCTTACAGTTATTAATAGGTTTGTTTATGTCATGTTGGTGGTGAGGAAGTTGCCCCCTCTTCCTATCAGCTGTTTAAAAAGCATTGGAAAAAGGATTTTAAATTTGGGATTTGATTGCCCTCAAAACATACTATATCTTAAAGGGATCAAGGAGACAACCCTTAACCTTGAGTTTATTCACAAGCCACACAGAAGGTATTTAGTGGCAGCATATTTAATGTTAAATTTATTCTAATAATAATCCAAATTGACTTTTTACAGATGGCTTTTGGGTTGGCAGATGTCTGTTGAAATGGTGACAAAAAAGCCAGCAGCACTGCATTGATAAGAAAGAAGAACAGTGTTTTCATGTAATGGGGGAAAACAACACACTATTTATTCATATTTAGATTTCATGTTTCCAAAGGATTATAAAAAAAATTTGAACAGACTATGAACAAATATTCATAAATTAGTTTAAATGTATATTTAATTATAAAGCTACAAATAAATTACATGCACATTATGGGAGAAAACTTCATTTGCAGAATTTACTTAACCCTAATATACAAAGTGAAATAAAGAGAATAAAACAAATATGTACATTCAGGAGAGGCCTTCCAATGTGTCCAGCACTTTCTTGTCTGACATTTTCCCCTCCTCCCCAATGTTCTTCCCTCTAGTTTATGTTATACTATGAAGCTGAAATGTTTTATTTATTATAGAAATCATTATTTAATAAGCTGCATTTTGAATCAACACTGTAATGCACACATTGCACACAGTTGTCCCAGCTGGCAAAACATAGAATGCAATTTTGCACACAATTTCAGCTAGGCTTGTGGTAACCAGAGGCTATTGTTTCTGTAGGGAAAACAATAGACACTGGAAATGTTCACTCCCATGATGTCTCTCACACACAGTTCCATTATGTCATGACAACCATGAAAGTGCTGGTGTCACCTTTGAGTTTTAGGAAGTTAATCAACCAATGAAGTTTCATTAGCGTGCCTCATTCTAGTGACATAAATTATAATCTGAATATAAAGCAAGCCCAGCTCATATTGGTCACAGTTAACTGTGCAATTAGACAAACTGACTTAAAAAAAAAAAAAAAAAAAAGTCATCCAGAGTACTAAAAATGTTTTTTTCTGAGGTATTTCTTGCATAAAAGGAACAAACAACAAAAACTTTAAAAATACTAAAACTTAAAATCTAATCAGGAAATAATTTGCAACATTCAGTAGGGATTTTAAAGCACTACAATATATTGTAAAAAATGCTATGTTAAATGGTAGAATGCTTTTAAAGATTTAAAAAACACACACACACACACACACACACACTATGGAACTTGGCGATGAGGGGAAAACCTTGCTGGATGGAAGTAAAATATCTTCTTCAATAGAAATGATCTAAACTTGTGAAAAATGAGGACTGACAGTTGTAAATTGGCTGCTGTCTTCTGATATATACAAGATGCATTAGCTATCATTTCTTGACAGAATACACTTTTACGGTGGGTAGATTAAACGCCATCAAGTCTCTGTACTAATAACTTTTGTGACTGCCCCATTTTTCCACTACAATGACCACTTTTGTGCTTGTTTTCTGCCATTTTATGTCATTTTTTTCAGAAGACATATTTAATAAAAATAAAAGGTCATAAACTATTAATAGGCAGGCCTGGGGGAAAACAAGCAAACCTCATATTGTTAGATTAATTTCTTTATCCAAGGTTATCTCACAAAATAATTTGCAAGTCCATTGCCACCAAATTCCATTCTTTACAAACTAAGCAGCTTGCCCATTAATTAAGGCTAATAACCTTATATACCTGCTTTCAAAGGTCTTCTAGGTGCGTATATGTTTTTATATGCTTAAAAAGGCAAAAGAAAAGTTAAAACTCAGAACTACTGAAATAGCATCAAAAGTGAGAATGAAACATCAGCTGTATACAGTTATAACTATTAAACTGAAATAAAGAAAAACTGACTAGATTTAAAATCTAGCTACAATACACATGTGAGTACAGGATGTATTTAGAAGTAGGCAACCCTATTTGAGTTCAAAGAATGACTTTAGAGCCATTTCAGGCCAAAGAATGACATTATTTATATTACCGTCTCCACCGAGGATAAATCTATTTCTTGTTTGAAAAGGTTAGGCAATAAAGAGAGATTTATAAAACCAGTACAAATAATTGGTTTCCTTTTCCTTATCCTCTGTGGGTTTCAATACACATTGGATAACCTTAAACCTCTATCCAGTCTGGGATAACATATTTTTACTAAGGCTTTACATTACTGTTTTCTTAAGAGATCTGCATAATTGTAATTAATTTTCTGCTGAATTGAAACCATATTTAGACATAAATCCATTTGCATGTAAAGTATTTTCTATTTTTGTCATGAAATTCAGGTATTATGGAAAGACAACCCCTTATTTTTTCCACAAAACCTATTTTCTTATTCTACTTGCTCAGGGAGTTAATTGGTAGGTAAGTCTAAGGGGAAAAAACAGTTTGAGAGTTGGCAGTTTTCAAAGAGACATTATTAAGGGCACAAGAGCAAATACTCCCATTCCATAGGAAAGATAGGAAGTATGGCAAAACACCATCATGGCTTAACCAGGAGATCTTCAGTGATCTGAAACAAACAAAACAAAACAAAAAACAAACAAACAAAAAAGAGTCCCACAAAAAGTGGAAATAAGGTCAAATTACGAAGGATGAAGAAAAACAAATAACACAGGTATGTAGGGACAAAATTAGAAAGGCTGAGGCACAAAATGAGATTAAACTAGCTAGAGACATAAAGGGTAACAAGGAAACATTCTACGAATACTTTAGAAGGAATAGGAAGACCAAAGGCACTGTTACTCAGTGAGGATGGGGGGAAATAACAGAAAATGTGGGAATGGCAAAAGTGCTAAATGCATTTTTTTTTCAGTTTTCACGAAAAAGTTTAGTAGCGATTGGATATCTAACATAGTAAATGCCAGTGAAAATGAGGTAGCATCAGAGGCTAAAATAGGGAAAGAACAAGTTAAAAGTTACTTAGACAAGTTAGATGTCTTCAAGGCACCAGGGCCTGTTGAAATACATCCTAGAATAATCAAGGAGCTGACTGAGGAG
Source organism: Trachemys scripta elegans (assembly GCF_013100865.1). Classification (NCBI taxonomy): domain Eukaryota; kingdom Metazoa; phylum Chordata; order Testudines; family Emydidae; genus Trachemys; species Trachemys scripta. The sequence goes on along the minus strand of NC_048298.1, from coordinate 171,053,796 downwards.
ATATCTGAACAATTAGTGATTATCTTTGAAAAGTCATGGAAGGCGGGAAAGATTCCGGAGGACTGGTAAAGAGCAAATATAGTGCCAATGTAAAATTGGGGAATAAGAACAACCCAGGGGATTACAGACCAGTCAGCTTAACTTCAGTACCTGGAAAGATAAGGGAGCAAATAATCAAGCAATCAATTTGCAAAGACCTAGAAGATAATAAGGTGATAAGTAACAGTTAGCATGAATTTGTCAAGAACAAATCATGTGAAACCAACCTAACAGCTAGTCCATGTACTTAGATGTACTTACTACGCTGTCTTCACTGTGGTGAGTCAACGGCTGACGCTCCCCCCTCGATTCTGCCTACGCTTCTCGCTCCAGTGGTGTACTGGAGTCGACAGGAGAGCGCTCGGCAGTCGATTTATCGCGTCTAGACTAGACGCGATAAATCGACCCCCACTGGATGCCTGTCAATCCAGCACGTAATGTAGACATGCCCTAAGATTCCTCTCACTTTCTCACCAGTGTGCCTGAGCCATGACTTGATGTACTAGAGGGTCTTCTAAAAATTAAGGGGATACAGTAGGTTTAACTTCTAGGCTCATTCACACCCAATTCAGCAATCCATCCCTGTTCATCTTAAAATCAAGCATGTGCTTACATCCGCTTGACTTCATTGGAACTTAAGCATGCACGTTAATGTTTTGCTAAATTGGGGCCTTTATTCTTGGCCTCTCTATGGAGACAGCTTGCAAGATGGCCAATTACCTCCAGTTGTTGTACTGCTTTATGCAACTATGACACCTGCACACAGAAAACTGGATGGTGTTCAGCTATTCATTTCACATAGGCCACTGAACAGTTAATTCAAACCTCTTACCCAAAATGGCTGAATTGAATAGCAGAAAAGAACATTAAACCTGACCACAAATAATGCAAACTGAAACTGCAGTCGAGATTAGAATCTGCTACCTATTGACTGAAGAGACAGTAATATCATAGGGGAAATAAAATAGAAGGGGTTGGAAAGAGAAAGATGAGTTGAATAATTAGGATCCTAACAAAAAAATAAGTAGCTAATTGCATTATATATTTGCAATATATACTCATCCAAACATTTATTACTATAAGTAGGTAGAAAACTTAGGCGAAATCTGTTTTGGAGGTTGGTTACTTCTTGTGGTCCCTTTACTATGAACTTTGCCAAGTTTAAAATCAGTTATAATTAAGTGTGGCTATTAATGTTACAATGTATATACTGTCAGATAATATTTGTAGGATTGTGCTTAGACATTACTGTGTTCTGGGTAATGTAACCTGGTTGCCACTTTTTTTGTGGGTACTGAACAAAACACAACCAAAAGGTAGAAAGATTCACTGACACATACATTGCCCTGGGGGAATCACTAAATCATTTGTACAAAAATTCAGTCTAATTGAGGAAGAACAAACTAAGATAGGGCGGGGTCAATTTCTATTATAGATGTGGTTTACTCTAGTGTAATAATCATATAACACAGGTAAACTCAACTCCTTTGTAACACACTTTTACCAGGTCAAACTTGGAATGTTTTTGTAATACTCTATCAATTTCCTCTAACCAAAATTGATGGGATGCAGCTAAGGACAAAATCTTAATTTTCTGGCGATACAGGAAGGACAGGAGACAGTAGGTTTAATGCTATTTGATGGTTTAATTAATGGTTTATTATTAGTTGTCTGAGACTATCGGTAGATAAAAGTGAACAATGAGATAACTCCATGATCATCATTTCAATATCTACCCAGGAGTTTCCACCAGCCTTCCCTTCTCGCCCCCCAGTTTTCCATCCTGGGACCATACCATCCACTATCCCCTTCAAATGAGGGTTAAGGTGGGCTATACAGAATGGGGGTGTTGGCTTCCTGCCAGTCATAGGCATCCCAAACTGCCCCCTGTTTCATGCCTTTAACTAATATCTCCTTTAAATCTTTTAACCAAACATTTAGCTGATCACTGTATCCCCTTCCCTATGGAGTACATGCACTGGACATCTGACCCACACTTACCTAAGGAGTTCCGACATCATAGCCTAACTTCCATTCCCTGCTCACCCTAACAAAGCCCCTCCTCCAAACCTGCTATGGGGAAGGCAGAAAAAAAACCCCACCATACCACCTTGGCCAATCTGGTGGGGAGTGAAAAATTCCTTTCCAGCCCCCTCAGAAAGGAGTGGCTAGCGCAATGCCCACAGCAGGTCCTGACCAAACCTGGTATTTTGCCACTTCCCAGACTAGGGGGGGGGGTGCTGCTGTGCCTGGTCCAGGGAAAAGGAGGCTTCTCCCACTAGGCTTGCCCTCTATCAACTCTTCCCTTCCAGTCCTGGGAGATGAGTCAGCATTGCCATGCTAACCTGCTCTGCCTTTGCAGCACCGTCCATAACTCCCCCGCCCCAATTCCTTAGAGCAATATACCCCTTCCTCAGCGAGCCAGAAAACACACCCTCCACCCCATCCCAATTAAGGTCATTTGGTGAAGTATCATGGAGTCTGAGCAGATTATACTGCACCTGAAGTTTTCGTCTATTTCATTCACCTACCTGACTTTCCCCACCTTCCTGCAGTCTCCACCTGTGCTTCATGCAACAGGCTTTTCCCCTACAATTAAGGATCTGTGCTCATCACAGCCATAGCTTTAAACTATATTTTTGTGTGCACTAGCTCTTTGGCCAACCTGGGTTGTTTCCAATCCCAGCCCAGTTGGAGGCTCGGCCACTTTAGAAAGTCAAAAATCCCAACCCCATCACAAAATATTGGAGAATCTCAAATGCAGGGCTGGAAGGAACATTGAGAAGTCATTAAGTCCAGCCCCTTGGGCTGAGGCAGGACCCAGTAAATCTAGTCCATCCCTCACAAGCATTTGTCTAACCTGTTCTTAAAAACCGCCAATGATGGGGATTACACAACCTCCTGTGGAAATCTATCCCAGAGCTTAACTACTCACAGTTAGAAAGTTTTTTCCTAAGCCAATTACTTCTTGTCCTACTTCAGTGGACTTGGAGAATTATTGATCCCTCTATATAGCAGCCCTTACCATATCTGAAGACATATCAGGTCACTCTTAGTCTTCTTTTCTTTTTAACTTTTCTTCATAGATCAGGTTTTTTAAAACCTTTTGTGTTTTGTTTTCTCCTCTGGACTCTCTCCAATTTATCCACATTTTCCTAAAGTTTCCAGAATTCGTCACAATACTCCAGCTGGGGTCTCACCAGTGTTGAGTAGAGCAAGACAATTACCTCCTGTGTCTTACATATGATATACTTGTTCATATGCCCGAGAATGATATTGTCCTCTTTCACAACCGCATCAAATTGATTCATATTCAATTTGTGATCCACTGGCACATAGCCAGCTATTTGTAGCTGTGCATTTGATTTTTTTCTTCTTAAAGTGAAGTACTTTGCACTTGTCTTTACATAATTTCATCTTGTTTATTTCAGACCAGTCCTCCAATTTGTCAAGAATTCTAATCCTGTTCTCAAGATTCCTTCCAAAGTGCTTGTGACCCTTCCCAGCTTGGTTTCATCTGCAAATTTTCAAAGCATACTCTCGCTTCCATTATCCAAGTCATTAATAAAAATTAATAAATAAATCAAGTCATTAATAAACATTGTCAAACTCTCCCATAGCTCCTAAGAAAGATAACCCCCACCCACTTGCCTCCTCACCAAGTCCCCAGACCCTCTTTCAGTCCAGCCCCTCATCTGCTAAAATATACAAACAACCTCACCACTATTTTTCAACTCTTACATCTCTCTTTCAAAACAATATTAAAAGCATCTTAATGTGCAACATATGATATGGCATCTCTCCTTGTACATTCTGTACCGCATTGATTTCTTAAAATACAATCATTCAGAGGCAAATGTGCAGAACAATCTACAGACATGTCCTTATTTTTCTTCAAAAGTCAATGGAATTGCTGCTTTTAAGTTGCTTAAAACAACAGTAGAGGTATGAAAATTAATGTTGTAGGTAACATTTTGATTCTCATTGGTGAACCATAAACTTGAGTTTATTTTTTACTGCTTTTTTAATTTACCATTTTAACATCTCAGTTGATGAAACTTTATTTTGAAAGCTTCCTTATTCAGCATGTTTCCTTTTAGTTACATTGCATTGCTTATTTTCCCCAGTATAAGCCTGCAATCAATTAGGCCGACTGTTTCTCCCAATATCTACTGACCAGGAGGAATACCCAAAAGTTAATGAGCTACTAACAATTGCTGCCATTGAAGAGAGAGATTTATTATGAATATGCAATTTTGCAAAATACAATGCACATAACTGATGATTCTTGTCAGTAGCTGCAGTGTGAGATTACGACTGACTCAGAGATAACAATGCTTTGAAATACATTCGATTTTTGTTATGGATAGCAACAACGTAGAGCTTGTTACTGACTAGAATTTCATTTCCCTCACACACATTTCATGAAAGCATCAATGATTTGTCAAGTTCCACAGACAGCAGGTCCACTTATAAAACTTACCTGGGATACATTGTGGTCTCACTTTACTCTAGCAAATCATAACTTTCACTTTGAAGCAGAAAACTCTTGGATAAAGGATGCCGAAATAGAGAAGAGGCTAGATAGTTCAGAAGAATGGCATTTACAGATACTGTCTGTTCACTCAAAATCATTGTTTCTGACTTCTTGTTTTTAACAACATGAAGCCTAAGTGACCACTGCATTACTTCAGTTCTGTAATAGTGCACCTCTATTCATTTCACTGGATTTACATCACTATGTGGCTGAAGTAACACTGTGGCGAATCAGTCTTCGAGCTGGTAGGGACTGACAGTTATTTTAATAATAATAATATATGGAGATATACCTATATCATAGAACTGGAAGGGACCCCAAAAGGTCATTGAGTCCAGCCCCCTGCTATCACTAGCAGGACCAAGAACTGATTTTGCCCCAGATCCCTAAGTGGCCCACTCAAGGATTGAACTCACAACCCTGGAGTTAGCAGGCCAATACTCAAACCACTGAGCTATCCATTCGCCCCTCTCCCCCCCTTCATTTCAAGTTTCTCTGATAGTACATGTGAAGGAGATAATATCAATGTTAACTGACAGTTTTAGCAGCTTCTGAGATTACAAAGACTAAATGTGCAGTGACAATAATTACCCTCTCAACCTTGCAGAAGTGGCACCAACACAAGAGAATTGTGTCTCATTGGCAGGACAGAGGGGGGAAGTTTGACTGCTGCTGTATCTGCTATATGATACAGTAGACACTTTTTACCTTTGTGTCACCGATAGGGTGTCTCTGCCTGCCATTCTTTCAAAATAGAAAGATTCCAAAATTTAAGATGCAGAAGTGGAGGAAATATGGAGGTTTAATTCAGAGTTTCCTTTGTCTACCAATTCAGTAATCCAATTAACCTTCTAAGACTGGTAACCGACAGAATCAAATACACTCCCTGAGGAAAATTCAATTCACTTGTCTCTTCCTCAGCTACTAACTCCATCACCACTGCCACTTATCCTATTGTTTGTCTCCTTCATCCTCCTCACTTCCTGCCATTATTCTAGCATTTACAGGGAAGTTTAAAATGCACAAGATTTAAAATGAACATGCTCTTTCTAAAGAACAGGAATCTCGTCAAATACAATCTCTTGTCATCTCACTAGAACAGAGCAGTTGGTGAGAAGGGCAATCATGTTATGCACTCAACGGTCTGTGATGAACCTATTGCCGGAAACTGCAGTTACCGGTCAGTGGCCTAGGCTAGAAGATGCTATTTAAAAAACTGTTGCAACACTGCTTTTTGAGGCCTGATACATCTTTCACTACTGGGTAAACACAAAAAACTTCTTGCAAGTCTTTCTATAGCACTTGGCATCAGATATCTCAAAGCACTTAATGTGGGGGGGGGGGGAGAGGAAAGTTTCATGACACTCTGAAGAGTTAAGTATTATCCCCATTGTAAACCTGCGAAAACTGAAGCAGAGACATTAAATGATTTGTCCAAGGTCACACAGGAAGTCTGTGGAAGAGCCACGTATAGAAGAACTTCTTCCACACCTGTGCTTGCCACGAGACTGTCTTTAGGGTGACCATATTTCCCAAAGGGAAAATGAGACACCGCCCAAGCTGCTCTCCAAGCCCCGCCCAAGCCTCCCCTTCACCCCCTGCATAGATTCCATGCAGAACCGGCATGAGTTGCCTTGTGTCACTGCTGACCTCAGCCCTGCCGTGCGGAGCTGGCATTGCCACTTGCTCCCCCCACAAACATTCCTCCATGCCCCACTAAGGGGGCACGCCCCACTTTTCTGTCAAAACTGAGCATTTGTCCCATTTGCTCTGGCCAACTGATGAAAAGGGGACTGTCCTGGCCAAAACGGGATGTATGGTCACCCTAAGTATCTTCTCCTCTGTTTCATTGTATTAAAATCTTTAAAACCAACTATAATTTTTAGAATAAAGTTGTTTCTATTTTTACTACTATGGTAGGTACAGCCTTATTCTTTGTGAATTAAAAGGAGGCTATTATATTGTTGGCACCGCTATTAAGGTGATATTTGTTTGTCTGTGTATACAAGCCATTTGAGACTTGTGAACCCAAATTAGCATATCAATAACTCTGCAAGATTTGCACGGTATAAGAGATCTGCTGCTCTTAAAAATAACCATTCAAGACATTTGTTACATTTAAAAAGGACATTCATAACATGCTGCAGAATTGAAATGTTCTTTTATTAATTAAAAAAAACCCCAACTCAATAATTCCTTAAGTTTGCATGGTCTAACAATGCTTTCCGTACAATCTATACACAAAAAAAAGGAATGAGAAAAAGCATTTAACTATTATGCAGAATTTAGATTTTCATATTTTCTTCTGTTTATAACCCGTTCTAGCTTATTCTTCCCCCTTGGATGCAGGCCAAGTGAAGGAAATAAAAATCACACTGGTCCAAATTTTGGGATTTACTACTGGACCAGTGCCAAAATGGTACTGATAGAACAAGGGACAAGTAACAGATTGAAAGTAGGACAAGTCTTGATTCATCAGAGCTAGAAATTAAGTATATATACCATTGGGACTTTTGAATCTCAGCTTTCGAATGGCATGCTGCACTTTTGCTAGATCTGGCATTTCACAGGACTTAAAATTGTGTCATTCTGATTATTAGTTTGTTATGATCCATCAGTTAAATTGCAACAGGATTTCTGCAGCCACTATAATGAAAACTACTACCTCTGTACACTAGAGCTTTTGTTGTCTTCTCTCTCTGGAATAAGCTATGAAATACTACAGAGCATCAACCTCTTAATTCAGTGGTTCATGAAAGATTGGGCATTAACATCACAACAGTATTGAACCCGGGAACCTAGAAAAGATAGGGGAATTTTTTTCAAATAAAAAGGACATCAATTTTAAGCCTGATATCTCCTGATATATGAAAACACATTAACAGACCAATACAAATGCTCTGAGAGCCAGATAAAAGTTTCTTGGACCAGTGATCATGCAGAAAAAAAATATGATCCCTAAAATGTCCCTAAAGAGACAGTTGATTAATGCCCTGGAGCCAATTAACTTGAGGAGCTCATTAGAAGGATTCACTGGAGGAGAGATTGTATAACACTGTGGGCCAATCCTAAGAACATAATAATAGGGTCAAGTATTTATTTCTGAAAGTGTTGTATGCTTTTAATATATAGCCTATGTAGTATTCCAGTGAGAAGGTATTTAGCCAAAACAGAAAACACAAGTTTGCTACAAGCAAAAAATATTTAGATTTCAAAAGATTTGTCATCTGGAATTTCTTTGATTAAGAAACTTTGCAGTGAAGGTTATTTTAAGCAGTTCTTTGGCCTCAACATGCTTCCACCTCTGCTATTTTGCAAGAACAGCCCTTACTTATTTGGCAATTAACCAGGCAAAATGTTGGCAAAACTTGTTAATTCTTCTCAGCCATCTAATTTTATCTCCTCCTTTATTGAATCTCATGATAATCATTTTATCCAGTACTAAGACATTGAAACACATATTTCAATCCTTTTATAATAGGCTTCATTTGGCTGTTAACAAGGACTCCCAAATATAACACCACTTTCCTGATTAATAGTAATGTTCCTACTCCTAAATCTAACTGGACAGAATCTCTGAACAGTTCACTTTTCATATTTATGTTTATTGAAAATTTGAACCTTGACAAAACCTCTGCCTAAGACTGATTAGAGCTGAAATTTCATAAAGTTCATGTCCCTGAGCTTAATAAAAAATAATTCATTTTGTCCATTTAATACTCCTTTTCAAACTGGCAATATTCATTTTTTGTTACTAAGAAAAACGTAGCCACAACAATGAGACTCTTATTAACCAACTCTTAAAACAAAAGACGTGGAATTCTTGGCACCACCAAATGAGGAGGAGTGTCTTGGTCTACTAGTTAAGAGTTTTGTATAGGGAGATTATGCCCCCAGTCTCAAAATCTTGTCCTCCTTTGTTTTCTGTGACTCTCTCCTCCCTGGTTCTCATCCTACGTCTCTAATTGATCCTTCCGTGAGTCTTCCTCCTCTCCTCACCCACTTTTGGTGAGAGTGTCCCACAGGGCTTCTCCTCTTCCATTCCCTAGCTCTAACTGACCACAGAACTTCTCCTCTATCCAATCCTACATCTCTTAGACAGGTATCATTATCTACAGTGAGGTTTCTTGCTCTTCCCCTACAGCATTTGGTACTGCCCACTAATAAAGTCAGGTTACTGGTTTAGATGAATCACTGGTCTGACCCTGAATGGCAATGCCAGTGTTTCTAAATAGAAAATTAATGCAAATTGGGCGAGGGATGCCTACTGTGACGTTTGTGCCATTAATGTATGCAGGCATAATCTGCTCCGCTAACCTGACTTAATTGAATTGGTGGCCCTACCACTACTTCTTTGAACTATAAGGAGTTGACTTGACAGTCTATTTTTCTTGGTCATAATTAGCTGTAGGTATTGCCAGAATTAAAACATGATGGAATAATTTCATTTTGCAGATACTCCGCCAGGTTAACTGAAACCAGTTATCTCTGGGTCACTAGTCTGCTCCCAATCCATCAAGTAAAAAGAGGGAGAGTGAATCCTTTGGATATATCACAGATGTCCCATTCCTTAAGACCTACTAGCATTTGGCTGCTAGGTAGAGCAGGTAATGGAGTTTTAAGGAAAAAGAGTCAGTAAGTGACAATGGCTGCTATTGGTTATATATTGAAGGAAAGGATATTTAACTCTTCTGAATCAAGCTCATGAGAACAAAGATCTGCTCAAATCAGAAAAAAATGTATAAATATAAGTTTCAAGAAATGTGGATGACATTCAACAAACAAAACAAACAAAACACAGCCTTATTTTAATTTTGTATTAGTCCTTTCAGATTTCAATGAGGAAAAGGCAGTGGGGTGTGTCCATGTGGAGGGTTAAACAACTACAAGAGTCATTATGAAACATTCTCTCACACTCAAATATCATAAGGCATTAAAACTATATAATTTATAACCTATAACATTTTGCCCGATATCTGGTGCTGAAAGCTGCAGAATATAATCACAGTAAATGATATGACAAGGACTATATGATAAGATACATGTAGTCAGTATTTTAAAAAAAAACATTAAATCAAAGTGCTTATGGACAGACAGTGCGATACATCGTCCCAGACATTAAAGACGAATAGATGGAAGGGTTAATATATACTTTAGATTATACTAACAAGCAGGATATCAGCTGGTAGGTGACACTACACTGAAAAAGTACTACTGAAGCCCAAGGAAAATACCAGCTGTCTCTGCTCAGAGAAGACGGATTACCACCTGTCCAGTTATCTTTCATATACAATACAAGGCACGTTGGCCATTTTAACAGGGATAACTGTACCCATATGTTGTTTAATTTTGAACTGCACTTTGCCTACTTGTAAATATTCGTGATGGATCATTATAAATTGTAGATTAGCACAGTGGTGGTGTTTAGCTAGAGGCTAAGCTTCAAGCTTACTTTAGCCCCCTGAAACCTTAATCTACAGTATATTATGTTGGTATCAGTACTTTAGACAGAGGATGGGAAGCAGACACACAAACAAAGACAGAGAAAAATGCATTTGGGATTTTAGTGCAAAACTACTTTAGGTCTCAAGCCTTCAAAGTTTTATGCACATGCTTAGTTTTATGTACTATGAGTAGTTCCACTGCCATTTCAGCAGTACACTAAACCCCATTTTTGTCACAATATAGTTCATACTGCGGTAGATTAAAAATAATGATAAAATATGATCATTTACTACACACAGTTAGAAAAACATATAAATCACAATTGTAGTAGAATATCCCATTTACAATACAGGGATATTTTGGGCAGGGTTAAAAAAAACTCAGTTATAAAGTGCCAAATTCTGGTGTAAACAGGCCCATTTCATTGAAGTCAACTAAGTTGTATCCACTTATGTTAACGGTGAATGTGTTCCCAACTAACCAATTTTACAACACAATCTGGGATTTACCAGGAAGTGAGGCAGACCTCTGCCAGTAGTTCAGCTCTCCCACCTCTACCCTCATAGTCTGGCCAAAAAAAAAGTCATCCCAGACACTAACTCCACATCCATTGGCATCTGCAAAGGACACTGGCTTATAGGATGATTTTTCTGCCAGTTTGTGTATCATAGACAAAAATACCACAACACATACACACTTTAGGGAAACGCTGGCACTGCACACAGATGACTGCTTTCTGTCAGCCAGATGTTGGTGGCTGGCTACCTCCTTTGCAAGGAAGATCAAGGACAAGACTGTGATCCATAAAGGAGGAATGGGATAAAGGGTCTGACTGCTGAGGTCTGAAAATTTTGAGAGCCCCTGAAGTTTTGGTGGATTTGGGTGCTGTTTATTTTAAATCAATTCATATAAATGTTTTAGAACAACAATTGTTTAGATATTTGAAAAAAATGTTGAAATAATTAGGTTGTATAAAACAGTTCAATTAAGGTCAAAACTGCTTGTTATTCCGATGTTTGAGACACTGTACTGAGGTTTTGACCCATCATCTAGAATCCAAGCATGCTGATTTGGTTTACAAAATACATTAAAGAGACAGAGTTTTTTCTAGATTCCAATCACCTGAAGTGTTTGTACGCTTTCACTAGAACTCTTAGATATCCTGGAACTTATTTTATGGACTCAAATCTGGGAAGCAGGCTGAAATGGGGAAATTGTGACAATTGCAAATACTATACAACAACAGTCACTAATATGATTTTGAAGTAGTGAACTATAAAATAAGTATAGTTTTAGTTTTCAATCTGTTTTATTTTTATTAGCAATATTGCAAACAAGTTTAAAATAACACAGCACATTTCTCCTTGATGTAATTTTAATATCTTCGTAGCCTGCATACTCACTGGTCCAAATTAGGCAGAGCCAAAAAACAACTCACAAACAAGCTGATTTTCAACAATGAATTCTGATTTCTTTTTAGGAATCCTGAAAACCAATAAAAGACACTAATGCAGCTGGAAAATGCTATTCTGAATTAACTCCCCTTTCTTAAAAGTTTAAATGAATGAATATGTTGAATTTTTAAAATACTTCGGAGAATGTAGCCCAACATGCAACAGATGCACAATTTATTGACAAACCAGCTCAAAATTATATAGTTATATAATTACCCTCTGTTTCCATTGGTAGCTGCTGAAATCTTCTCCCACTGTCAGCTAAAGCCAGTCAAGGCTTTTTCCCCATAATGATTGGATGCATTTACTCAGCACCTGTGGTCTGTTTGTTTGTTTGTTCTTAAATAAAGTTCCATCTGCTCTGGAAAGAACATTTCAACAATAAAATATAATTGAAATGTCTTTTTTAGGATTATTTCCCAAAATATAGTAGAGGTATAGTTTTCTTAAATTTGATTTTAAATGTATATAGAATAATTCTTAATGATCTGCTTGGATACAAAATAAAAAATTAAAATATCTTTACTTTTATGTTTTGAAAAGAAATTAGCCACCCCACCCTTATACAGACTTCAGTCCATTTCATTTCACCTGTTTTTGATGACATCCAATCAAAACAGGAATTTCAAATCACTCTTTTACATTATTAAACATTAATATTTGCTCTCTGAGTGTTCTCTGCTGAACGTGAACGGGATCTTCAGAAAGTTAATCATATTACTACTACCCTTCTTTTTAGGGCTGAGTAGTTATATCAGCCAGTTCAGTAATTTTCCTCTCTGATGAAGTCAATACGGCTCTAATCCTGCAACTGGCTCCACCCAGACAAACTTCTACACCTTAGGGTTACCATACGTCTGTTTTTTCCTGGACATGTCCGGCTTCTTGGTAATCAAACCCCCATCCGGGGGGAATTTCCAAAAAGCCGAACATGTCTGGGAAAAATACTCCCAGCTTCCGGCATCCCTGGCTTACCTTAGAGCGGGCTCCGGCGGCTGCTGTGCTCCCTGACTCCTCGGCTCTGTTTAAGAGCCGAGCTGCCTGAGCGCTACTGGCTTCAGGCAGCCCCCATGCCTCCGGACCCTGCGCCGCCGGCCGGGCACTTCTGCTCCAGGGGTGCAGGGTCCGGAGGCATGGGGTCTGCCCGAAGCCGGCAGCACTCGGGCAGCTCGGCTCTTACAGAGCTGAGGAGTCAGGGAGCAGCACGCAGCAGCTGCCGCCGGAGCCTGGGAGAGGAAGTGCCCAGCCGGGGGTGCAGGGTCTGGAGATCTGGGGGCTGCCTGAAGCCGGTAGCACTCAGGCAGCTGTTTCATGGCTGGGAGGGAGGAGGGGGAATGTGGGCGCTCAGGGGAGAGGGCGGAGTTGGGGCAGGGCCAGGGCCCCGTGGAGTGTCCTCTTTTTTTATTTTTTAAATATGGTAACCTTACTACACCTGTACATAGCTCCATGTACTTGTTTTACATCAAACCACCACCACATTCTGGTGCTATATTGGCTTTCCAGTATCTTTGTAATAAATCATAAAAACTTTACTTAGCTTAAAAGCCTGGGTTTTGTAAAGGAATAACTGGATGGATAAAGCAACATAAATTAGTATTTACTATACATACAAACAGAATGTGACAATAATAAAAACAAAACCTAAGCCTAAATATAGCAACTGACTCCACACAGACTAATCACATGACTAAAGTTACTTGTGTACACATTTGCAGGCTCAAGTCAATAATTAGGTCTTGGATTTCTGTCAAGACCAACCCCCTGTTACAGTCATGGCACCTAATACACTGTAATATTCTCTCAACAGTGACCAGTGGAAATAATTTAGGTATAGAAGAACAGTGCAGGCTCAGAGTGGTCTTGGATGTCTGTCAAGACCAAATCCCTGTTATTGTCATTGCACCTAATACATTGTAATTTACTTTATATATTTTACTTTGCTTATTTTATTAAAAAGACCATTTCAACAGGGATTCTATTAGTACCTGAAAAAGTTTTGCCTTCCCTCCCCCAACTGGTTTTAGTTACCTGTAGTAAATATTCATTTAGATGAATTCAAGAGCTGATTAAGAATATCAGACTACTGCATTCGTCCATTTTTTAAATAAAAAAATTAAAATAATATATCCCCTTATCAGATTTGGTTTTTGACCTCAGTAGTTTTGCCACCTTCACTATTACAGCCTCACATGAGATTGAGTTGAGGTAAGGGACTACTTATTTATTAAGAACAGAAGAATGCTCATTCCGGGTCAGATCAAAGGTCCACCTAGCCCAGTTTCCTGTCTTTCGACAGTGGCCACTGCAAGGGAATTAACAGAACAGGTAATCATCAAGTGATCCAGCCCATCACCCATTCGATTACTATGACCCAAAGCTTGAAGATAAGCTCAAGACTCCTTATATTCTCCAAACTGGTGGACATAAGATATTTAGTAGAGATGGAACCATACATACAGTTTTATGACCTGATGTTGTTTCACCTTTTCTAAAAGAATAAACAAGAATCTAAGTGAATTATTAAAATAGAGTTGTCAGTAGATATAACAGGAATGTTTTGCACGCAAGTGTGCTTTATGCAAGGATCTCAAAGCACTTAAGTATAATTATCACCATTTTATAAGGAGGGAAACAGAGGCACATAAGATAAATAGCATCAGTGGCATAGTCAACATTATAAAACGAGGTGTCCTGACTCCCAAAATCCTATTCTAGCTGCTTGATAAGATTTCTGTAAATACTTTGGGAGACGTTCAGAGCTTGAATTTGAGAAATGGTATATCAAGAGTCTCACATTAAAGCCTGCATTGTTTTGATTGTGAGTTTAAAAATGTATTCAAAACTAGGTTTGCAGCCACCTGGTGAAATGTAAATCTACAGCTTCTCCAGGATTGGGGGAGAATGGTAGACAACTCTCTGTGTGAAAAGGATGGCCTGATTTTTAGGAACTGCCATAGAGGGGCAGAGGCTTCAGTTTAGCTAAGGGGCCAGCTATCTTGTTTCCAGGTAGGTATGCCCTTTTACATATGGTGTACTTGGAAGGATGATGTGACCCCTCTCCCATCAAGAAGGGAATCGACAGAACTGAAGACCCAGGGGAGTGGAAACTAGCTGCATCACGGAGCTGAGAGAAAAAAGAGATTTGTTTTCCTCAAGGACTAGTTTGAGAACTTGGGGGGCATTTGGGGAACTCTTGATTATATACGTATCAGGTGAATTGTTTAAAGGAAATGTGTTTTATTTTGGTGTGTATGATGTAGCCTGGGGGGGGGGGTGTTTGGAAGGTTAGAAAAATAAGGAAAAAGACCTGCCTGTGAAAAAGGCTCCCCCTACTCTCTCTTGTCTCTCTTCTCCCTTTTGAGAATGGAAAGGTGTGTAACAGGCCCATTAAATGAAATCAGACCCAGCTCTCCTTTTCCAGTGCAGGTGTGCCCTAGTTTGGTGTAATGAGGAAGGTGGGGCTGCCCTGGGAGTTAAAGAGAGAGTACAGAGAGAAAGAGAGCTCAGAAGAGCAAAACTGGGCCCAGAGCTTCAGGGAAGTGACGACACTGAAGGAAGGAGTGATGAGAGTTCGCTAATGCAGTAGTGGATCCAGATAAGGCCACTGAAAGCTAAGTCAGAAAAGCAGATGGGGTCTCCTACAAACTTCCCCAGGCCAGAGAGCCATGGCTGGAGAGAGCTGAAGGCTGAGATCAGCAGAGGAAGATGCCCGCTGGCTCTTTCAGCTGGATGTCAGGAGGTTGCTGACTGACTCACTAAGACCAGGGCAGATCCAGTTTGAGCAGGTGCAGGGCCAGCAGGTCAGAGCAATCCAGAGGAACAGGAGCAGGCTGGAAGCTGGGCAGTCTGTGACACCATGAGGCAGACAGGCTTAAATAGCTGTCATCTGCCCCAGTCCTGGCTTGTGGATTGGCTGCTGCTGTAGCACACCTGAGGAATGAAACATTACAAGCTCTAGCTGAGGGAGAGCTGAGACCAGAAGGCAAGAGGGATGTGAAGGCTGGGGAATGATGGAGGAGTGAGATTGCTGATGTCTCTGGGTGAAAGCCAGAACCAGACCAGAGAAGGTAAAGGGCTCAGAAGCACCCCCAACTAGAGGGTCTGGGGTGAGACATGCCTATGCTGGAGCATGGTGAGAGATACCGAAGCTGTAATGAGTGTGGTGATAGACTATTGGGACTTGAATGACTGAAGATACAGTTTGGACTGTGCTGGGGAAGACTGGATTATGGTTGTGACCTTTGTAATAAATTAACTCCCCCAAGGGCTATTTATACTTGGAAAGCTTGCTTGCAACCATCAGGGACTCCAGAATAACAATGAAATTGAAATCATGCCATGGCCTGCCACTAGAGGGAGCCCTAGTCAGGGCTGCCTTCCCACACATGGTAGACAATGTGGGCAGGCAACTGGCCCCTGGAAAATGGGGCCACCGGATGATGGAAGTCAAAGCATGGGGCCACTTGCAGAACCACCCTGACACCATGGGCGGGGAGGGGGGCACACTGTGGAGGATTTTCTAAGGGAAGGAGTGACCTGGAAATCTGAACTATAGCAGAATACCCACTACAGATGGGGAGCCCAGCCTGTTGGTGAAATTTGTTTCACAGGAGTTCATTTAACAGGTTGTTTAATTGATTCAGGTATATTGGCGTATTCAGTATTATTAGCTGGAGAAGTGTTCTGTCCACCGATCTTTAGTTCCATAGGGTCAAGTTTCTCATTATCTTTGAGTCTTGTACCATAGCTTCAAAACCACTGTCATCATGGTGGTTAAATCATGCCCAACTCCTCCTCCTCATTTCCCTCTTACACACACACACGCAGCACTTCTACTGCATCATTATTTAGTAATAATTAAAATCTTTATCTAAGTGATATAATCAAGAGCACAGATTATGGAAGTTACAAATAAAAAATGAAAAAAATAAATAAATTTGTTGCTATAGATCATTTATTATGACAGATCCCAACCTTCCCAGTAACTGTCATCTAATCCACCTCTCCCTAAGGCATCAAAACAAGAGTCAATTAGAGTGAAAATCATCCACCATTTTGGCTCATCCATGTGATTGCTAAATTTTTCACAGCTCTCAAATATCTACAATATATTTTATTTATTCAGACAAAAATATCTATGAAAGGTTTTAGGTGCTTTAACACGCTTAGCAATATAATTAAAATCCCAGCTGCATTAGAATAATAGTTTCAAACAGGAACTCAGCCCATCAGTCACAAAACAAACAAAAAAAGAAAACCTTTTCACACCTTTATTGTCCGAAGAAACACTGGGCTTGAGCGGGAGAGGTGAATGGGTCAGCAACTCTCAACATCAGTGTGCTTTCAGTGGGAACTGAGGGGGGTACAGCACCTCACAGATAAAGTCCATTAGAAAGCCCTCAGCTTGCTTTGTTGTAATGCTAATGTTTCAGCATTAATAGTGCATAGGTATTAAAGTTACCACTTCATTTCAAATTCCAAATGTCAGTTTTTGTAGTTGCAGCAAAGTTCATCCATAGCAGGATAGAAAATGTTACTTACACTGCATTGTATTACCCAGAAAATGTATACCTCTACTAAGAAATCACGTACTAGTTACTGTCAAAGGATAAAAAATGTAGATTACAGAAACACAGGAAACTGTAAACAATGTTACATACATTAAGGAGTGGTGCATGCTCTTTTTGCCTTTCTAAAGCTATTTTAGAAAGCAGAAAATTGATTTTACCTTTTAAAATGTTATTTGACAAGTTTAATATACTGTATCTAATAAGGGTTTCTTTATTTCTCAGACAATTTCAATTTTTGCGGTAAAGCAAGCTAATATCTTACCTACGTTCTGGGAGTGGTGAGGATATTGCATTGTACTAAGCTGTACACAAAGTAAAGATAAATCTATTGGATTAGTTTCTACATTAAATACTGACTTTTTTTAGCCAAGTCAGTTCAAACAAACTTTCTCCCTATGGCAGATCTCCTTATAAATAAACAGACTCTCTATAGTTTAAGTATTCTCTCTATGGTGGATAAAAGCTATCATGCAGTGAGGAGTGTGTTACAATTTGATTAGACCCTTATGTCAGATAACTGAAGAGATTCTGTAAATGAGGCAAGTAAGGGAGGTGATTTTTGAATGGGTCAGCTAAAAATTACATTGTCTGTTTCTCAAACATTACAGAGTAGGCCTCTAAATTCCCATTTATCTTTATCTAATGAAAAAGATTTTGGTTTCTTTAGAATGAAAGTACATTTAAAAATATCCCTTAATTAAGTGCATGACTATACTGTAGCAATATTAGTTGTAGTTTATCAAAAATTATTCAGCTCCATAAATCAGTCCAGCTGCCTGGCTATCTCTCTCTCCCCCCATTATCGGCAATGATAGTTGAGCTGCTTGAGTTAACAGACCTTAGGATTTAATTGACTGAGGGCTGGAGAGTTCTCAGTGAAAAACGCTGGACATAGGAACGTGCTTCCCTCGCTAGACCTAAACAGCCCAAGTCTCTTACCCTTTTGGGTACCATAAATAACCCACCTCTTTTCCCAGGATTTTGCCTAAAGAGAGGAGTAGGGGTTTGAGAGTGGGTCAGAAGGGGATTGACTTATTTAATAGCTACTAAAATATTTCATTACTACATGGATTAAATTGCATTTGCACAATATCGTTCGTTGTGAGGAGTAGCATGGGGCCACATCACCCCAAGGAAAAGAGCTCAGAGGTGCTATGTCTCAGAGTCTGTGGTGCTTCCCAGTGGTACCCAGGTTTGTGAGGGACCTCTCTTCCATCTGCTGCCCTTAGCACAATGAAGCCATGTCTGTGCCAGCAGGGATCAGCTCCCTGGCTCCCTTCTCCACCTACGCAGGCTTTCCTGTCTCTCTGCAGGTAAGCAACAGGAACATTCCCAACCCCGAGCCCTCCAAGTGTCCTCTGGGGTGTTCAGCCCCTTATCCACTGGATCCTCTCAAAATTCACAGACCCACTGATCCCTTAGGAACAGTACATCTCAGTTTACCAACTTCACCTCAGGATCACCACTCTGCTCAGCACATAGCACTTAGATTTCTTTATAGTGAAAACAAGTATAAATTTATTTAACAAAGAAAAGAAGATTAAAATAGCAGCAAGTAGGAAGACATATTGGTTACATGTAAAATAAAATCTTAACATGCCTTCTGGAGCTTATAACTTAACTAACAAAACACTCTCCTGTCTCAAAGGTTATTCCACCCAAGGTTTCCCCCCCAGCGTTTAACCACCAGGCTGGCTATGACCCTCTGTTCATAAAACAAGAACACTGGCAACTTGTCCCCTAGGCAAAGGATGCCATGTGTCCCCTTGCATTCTCTGGATATACCAGACTAATTCTTTGATGTTAGCCACAAAGAGGACACCCTCCTGCTGTGTGTTCCTTCCTGCAGATTTTGTGATCTCTTGTCGACTTCGCAGTCTTGATTAGCTGGTGGCTCCATATGGAAATAGACTTACATTGTACGACAAGCAATAAATAGTGTTCAGCCAGGGAGATAAGTGTCTACTATACCCTGCCTGACAAAACCTGTGTATCCCTTTTGGTGATCTGTCTTAACTCACATATCTTAAGAACATAGTTTTTAGTATAGATAAATAAATCCATAAATATCATCCATGCATACATCTTGCAATGATTTAGACAACCAGTGTGTTACTGACTGTTGACAGAGACCTCACATGAAAACCTTTGGTGCACTATTATGTAGACATCAGACTGAGAGGATCCCTAAAAACCCCTATGCACTCCTTATGCCCTCTGCTAGTTGGCATCAAGAGGTTCCTGCATCACAGAGTATGTCTTCACTCCAGAGTTAACCCAGTTGATGCATACCTGGGTTTGAGCACTCAGGTTGGCCAAGCTCAGGTGTGAACAGCCACATGGCAAAGCCATAGATGAGTTACTGGGTCCATAGTGTTGCTGCCCTTGTCCCTATGTGTCACTGCTGGGGGCATAACCCATTATTCTCTGTGCTGCAGTAAATGGAACATCCTGATTATTTCCCAGTGTTTTCTGAGAGAACTTGTCAGTCCTAGGCACACTGTGGGAGAGGGAAGGGGGGGGGGAAGAGGTGGGAAGGAATTGAAGGACTCAAGTGTTTTAGAATCAGAGAAGACTCGTAGAAGATTAGGGCTGAAAGAGACCTTAGATGTCATCTAGTCCAACCCTCAAAGTCCAGAGTCCACAGTGCAAACAGGTGGGTTACCAGCACAAATGTAAGCAACATTCATTCTTTAGTGTGTATCCCCAGGACAGACCAACTAGCTCAGGTGTAAAGAACCTCCACAATCAGGCCAGAGAGTTGTGTGTGAGAATAGGAACTAAGTTAGGTTCAATGCTCAAGTAACAGCTCACATTAACTCTGCAGTGAAGACAAGCCCAGAGAGCCACAATGCCTCCAGGAGCTCGCTACTTATTACTTGAAGGGGAAGTTTGCTACAGCCTTGTAAAGAGTCCAGCATAATCTTCGTAACTCTGGCCTGCATGCAGGATGCGGAGTTATGGTCTGCCAGGATGTTCTCCACCTCTTACTGCTCCCTTTCCAGTCAGTTGTTCCCAAGCTGGAAGCAGTTTTTGTGATCCTCCAAGCACGGGGGCTGAAACACGCAGGCAACATAAATAAGGGGGAAGGAGACTGTTTCCCTACCTCCTTCTCCCTGCATAGCTGCATCACAACTACTCACAATCTATGCCTATAGCTTTTTTCGTTTTCTGTGTTTTTATTTTACAAAACTATACAAATTATTTAAAATATTAATACATTAGAAGAACAATTAGCCATACAGTGGTCAACATTAAGAATTCAGAATTGTCCTGCATTGGTATCTGAAATACTGCAGCATTTCACTATACTTAAGAAAATGTTGCTACAAGGATAAACAAAACTATTATTGAATAGAGTTGTATGGCTTCTTGGAACAGATAGTAACAAGACTCTAGAAGCAAACCAATCTTTAGCAAAACTTCTTAAGAAATTGACTTATGAATGTCTATTTAAGAAAAAAAATACAATATTCATTTTCAATTGTAAGCCTACTACTGGGGTTGAGATCTGAATGCCTGGAACAACTTGGGGAAAAATACAAAACATAGTTAATATATACGGTTTCTTTGAAATATGTATCAATAACTCCCTTAGTTGAGACAATACAGAAATGATGAGTCAAGACTATACATCTCCAACAGAAAAGGCAGAATACACTCTTTGTCCACTTACAATGGATTCTCCTATTTCTTCACTACTCCCCAATTCATAAAAGAATCCACTAACAAAAGCCTGGTGGGGAAGAGTTTTTTAAAAATAACCTAAAAAGATATGGACCGTGCTCAGTGCACCTTTAAGAAGAATCTTCTTTATTCTCCCAGACAAAAAGAAAGTTATCAAGTAAACTAAAAAAAAAGTTAAAAGGGGTGCTTTATAGGTGCTTACAAGGACTATCTTAATATTACTTTTGAACTATCGTGTATAGTTTCTATACACTATGAAAATAAAGAGATGGCTAAGTTTATATCTTTAAACACTCATTTCACAACATATTTCTGGTATTAATGGTATTTTTATATTAAATAGTTTGTATAATAGTACCATTGCTGTTCTGATAAAATGAAATACTTAACCGAAAAAAAAGAGAGAGAGAGAGGGAGAGACACAATGAATGTATTAGATACCATTCAACAACATTCACAAAGACTATCAGCATGCCAGGCCCCTTCTCACAAGGTCAGATTATAATGAATCATCTTCTCTGACAAATCACATCATTCTCAGTGAAAGGTTCGCTGTGGGTTTTCCCTTACACCAAACACTTGGAGTGCAATTAAAAAAAATAAAGTATCATTTTTTGCTCTCTGAGGACAGCATACATGTAGGATTGATTGTGAAGACTCCACCACCACCCACCATCCTTCTTTTATATATAGCTGGCACTATATAAATAAAGTGATGAGTTCTCAAGGGCTGTCTATAACTTCCCCTATCTGATATACCATGAGCTAAGAGGGCCACATTTCTCCGAAAGATGCATTTTTTTAATCACAGCGAGCTTAAAGGCACACTGAAAAAGCCAAAAATAATACACCTGTTTTCATATATTTTTTCCCCCAAGTCTTTTAAATGCGAGAGGATTTCTCATTCTGGGTGGGGAAAGGAGTGAATCTAAATTCCCCACAAATGATTCAACATGTTTTACATGAATAAATCTGACACCACCTCATAAATCCCCCCAAAAGTGTGTATTCAATAAGTTAATTAATGTGTATCTTCATAAAAGCTTCTTTAATTTTACAAAGATAAAATCGGATGCACATGCTCATCCATTGTGAAAGACCTTTTATATTTTACTTATTAACTTAAATGTTAAGAAAAAAATGCAAGCAAGGCAATTTTATTTTTGCAGTTCAAGAGCTTTACTTTTTATTTTCCCTAGTTACAAGTATGCGGGGGGAGGGAGGGGAATCACAAAGCTAACTCATTTCTAGCATTTGCAAAATCTGCATTCCTTTGGGAGAAACACCAGTTTGAAATGTATGTCCCATACCTGCACACATATGTGCTTAATTTTAAGCGCAAGCACACACACACACACACTTGCAAGTTTGGGGACTTAATTTGTACCTGTGTGCAAGTTTTGTTTGTTTTTGTTTAGGCTAGAGTAGGCTAGAAGCTAGAGTATGCCTACAGTCAAGCAAAATTCCAATGTTCTTTTTTTAATGAAAAAAATCAGAAAGAAGCCGGAAGAAATTATTCATGAGAAAATAATGCATTACTTCATTTTGAACTAATTACTGTGGTTTTGTAGGCTAACCAAAAACATGGCTATACTTTGGTGAACAAAGAACAAATTGTTCACATTGCTTTTTCAAGTTCCTCATCCAAAAGTTTCCAAATTAAATCAAATTCCTGCTTCAGACTCATTTCAGTATTACTACTTCACAGTTATTGGAACTCCAAAGCAACTTTTGTTCTGAAAGGTCCATACATGACAAGCAAAAGAGTGAAAGACAAAGGCAATATTATCCAAACCTGCAATAAGCATATCTAAGTCCTCGTTGCACTGTTTCTGGTTACTCTGGCTCCTGTACCTCATCTAAGACTAGAACCGCTTCACTCTGAAAATCAGAATGCTCTCTTATCTTACATAATTGGTACCAACTCCAGTTGGAAAAACTTGGACCATCAGTATACTTCTTTCACTAAAGGCAAGAACTACAAATATAAAACATTTAAGACTTCTGTCTTCCTTCATCCTGAACTTTAATGCGTGACTTCAGCATAGTTTGAAAGAAATCTCTACTTTTTAAACATCTAGAGCAACATTTCTCAAATACAGCAACCATGGCCGCATGTGGCCACCAGGGGCTTTTCTTGCGGCCACAGTCTCCTGGGCTGTGACAGGGGGTGGAGGAGGTGGCAAAGCAGCGGCTCCTCCCCAGTGGCTGCCTGCAGGGGTTGGTCCCTACCCCCTTCCGGAGCCACAAACACTGTAGGAGCAGGCAACCAGCGTGAGTTCCCCACCTTCCCAGGTGTGGTGCAGCTTGGGCTTCCGGCTTCAGGCTTCTGCCCTGGGGATGGGGTGGCAGGCTCTGGCCACGCGGCAGCGGACTCTGTCCCCCAGCCACAGGGTTTTGGGCTTCATCCCTGGACTCACCACCACCCCAGCCCCCGCCATCACCTCGACCCCCGCTGCCTCCTCCAGACCCCCATTGTCCCTGGCCCTCCTGCCTCCTTACCCACCTCCTCATCCAGGGCTTAATTTGTCCCCCTGCATGCCAGGGCTGAGTAAGTCTGCTGTGAAAAGTGATATTAACAAATATACAAATATCACTTGTCACAGGAGCAGACTTACTAACTAGCAATCTAAATATATATATATATAAATAAATAAACATGCAAAGCACCCTATTTTTGTTTCTATTCTGTTTAGGTCCAGTAAAGAATAGAGACAACTGTACATTGTAATTTATTTATGTAAGGGTTTTTTTTTTTTGCAGACAATAAAAATAATGATCTGGACTTGTATATGTGCATATTTATTTGTTTTTCCTAAAGTTAGTTAAGTATTTTAGGAAAAATTATTAGAGCGGCCAGCAGCAAGAGTTCATGGCCACACTCTGAGGCCACCAAAAAATATGTTGTGAGAACCCTTGATCTAGAGCAGAGGTGGGCAAACTACAGCCCGCGGGACCATCCTGCCCAGCCCTTGAGCTTCGAGCTGGGGAGGCTCGCCCCTGGCCCTTCGAGTGCTGTACCCCCTATCCCTGCAGCCTCAGCTCGCCATGCTGCCAGTGCTCTGAGCTCCTGTCGGGCAGCATGGCTGCGAGAGCCACCGGCCTGCCCCGGTGCTCTTGACTGCATGGAGGCGTGGCTGGCTCTGGCTGGGTGGCACGGCTACCAGTCCTGGTGTTCTGAGTGGCATGGTAAGGGGGCAGGGAGCAGGGGAATTGAATAAGGGGCAGGAGGTCCCGGGGGGCAGTCAGGGGACAAGAAGCAGGGGGCGGTTGGATAGGCGAGGGAGTCCCGGGGGGGGGGGGCTTGCAGTGGGCGGGGTATAGGGGTTGGGGCAGTCAGGGGACAGGGAGCGGGGGGGTTAAATATGGGGTGGAGTCCCGGGATGGTCGTTAGGGGCGGGAGGTCCCAGGAGGGGGCGGTCAGGGGACAAGGAGCAGGGGGGATTGGATGGGTCATGAGGGGGGCAGTCAGGGGGCAGGAAGTGGGAGGGGCCAGGCTGTTTGGAGAGGCACAGCCTTCCCTACCCAGCCCTCCATACAGTTTCGGAACCCCAATGTGGCCCTCAGGCCAAAAAGTTTGCCCACCCCTGATCTAGAGAGTAAGGTACCAAAAGGGTTTATTTCTTTAAATTATCAATGTATAAGAGAGAGTAAGGAACCATTTTAAAACTTGTTAAATAAATATCAACACATTCAATATATTTTTTTAAAAGTGGTCATCCCTAAGTTTGAAATGTATCAGAAGAGTAACTTAAGACATATCAGTTAAACACTGAAGAAATAATAGTAATAATGTTGCTATATTGTATATATATAACATATTAACATTGCTCTACTAGAATCACAGAATTGGCTAAAATAATGATATTAAGCATTCACATAGCATTTTTACCCTCAAAGTATAAAGTACCAACTTTATTTTAAATGGGATAGAATTCCTTTAGATGAGTATTATTTATCCTTATTTTACCAAAAGGGATACTGGAAAAGGAAAGTTAAGTAATTTACTGGGACAGAAAGAAAGCAATTGCAGGAAATTGGATTACAATAAAGACACTGTTCTCTCAGTAGTGTTCTGATCACATTTCTTTATATGGCCACCTACTTCTACTAAAGTTGTAAAGATGATTCAATATTTTGAACACTGTTCTTCATAGTTATTTTTTGGCGTATGTGTGCACGCCCACACGCATGTGAAAATAAAATATAACCTTTAACCCTGTTTGAAGTAATATACCTTCCAACACATTCTTTTAAAATGTCAATGTATTTATCCTTTTGTTTAGACATCACGTACCATGATCAACATGTGATTTTTGTTCTTAGCATATAATAGATTCTCTTTTTGAAGTATTTTGTATGTTTTTGTTTTAATAGCAGGATTTGCATTCTATGTTAAAAACATGCGAAATATTTGGATGTTATTTGTCAAATCTGTATGTATTCACAGATACACACACATAAAAGTCCCGATGCATTATGAAATGAAAGGAGGACAATTTACAGAGACGTTGGGCAGTTACTGAAAAACTAAAATTAAGGATGGTGAATTTATGTTCAGTGGATGCCCATTTGTTACAATTCTGTATGAATCAGGGTACAGACCATCCTTGACAAGGAATTCCTATGAGTATATGGATTAAATAGCAATTGTTAGCCAAGGCATTCTATTAACTATCTAAAACAATGGTTTTCAACCATTTTTCATCTGCAGACCCCTACTATTTTTCAAGTAGAAGGGTAGACCCTTTTGGAAATCTTAGACATAGTCTGTGGATTCACAGGGGTCTGTGGAACACAGGTTAAAAACCCACTGTTCTATGGTACGACAACCTTTCGTGGATCCCTTAGTCAGAATCTTCAGAACCCCTGGAGGCCATAGACCACTGGTTGAAAACCACAGGTCTAAAATCAAAGATGTCCTGTTTACTTACCATGTTCATAACAATAATCTGATGATCAAAACATCAGAACACTGCTGCATATGTGACACAAAAGCTTAGCAGTGCATCTCCAATATAGTCTGTCTATGATTAAGGCTAAGTTTTAGTCATAAGTATTTTTAGTAAAAGTCATGGACAGGTCACGGGCAATAAACAAAAATTCATGGCCCGTGACCTGTCCATGACTTGAATTATGCACCCTGACTAAATCTTGGTAGAGCTGTGGGTGCTTGGGGGGAAAGGAGGCAGCCCAGGTAGTGCCACGAGTGCTGGGGGAACTGGGGGCTCCGCAGGTGCACACAAGTGCTGGTGGGGCGGTCCGGGGGGCACCGTGGGTGCAAGCAGCCCAGGACCCACACTGGTGCTGAGGGGGTGGGGGGTTGGCAGGCTCCCTACCCGGCTTCTGGGAAGCTGCCACATGTCCCTCCCTAAGCTCCTAGCCCTGCGCGTTGCCAGCTCTGCAGCTCCCATTGGCCAGGAACAGTGGCCAATGGGAGCTGAGGGGGCAGTGCCTGTGGGCAGAAGCAGCACACGGAGCTAGGAGATGAGGGACAGACGTGTTACCACTGCCGGGGAGCCGCCCCCAAGGTAAGTGCTGCCCCTCCCGTGCCCCAACCCCCAGGCCTGAGCCCCCCACCCAAACTCCTTCTGTAGCTAGGGATGGGGCGGTAGCCCGAGACTGCCCCAGCAGCAGCCGGTGCGACTGGCCCAGGGACTGCCTGAGCTGCTCAGGCAGCCCTGAAGCCAGCCGCACGAGCCATTGCAGAAGTAACAGAAACCTCTGTGACAAACTCTCAGCCTTACCTATGATCTATAGCACTCTGCCTCAGTATTGCCATGCCATTTAGCACATATATGTATGCCAAATCCAATGCTAATTTTAGGCATCCTAACCCAAATGGCACACAGGAAGATTTGGTCCACTCCTAATGAACTACTTACTGTACATTGAGGTAAACCCTTGTTCTACACACAAACTTGCATCAATTTAATGACAACAGCTTAGTTAAAGTTGTACAAACCCACATGTGGACACTTATTTCAGTTCATCTTAAAGCTTTTCCTAATCATTTAAGCTAACCTGAAACAGGCTTGATCTGAACTGAAATAAGAATGTACATACAGCCTTTTGCACCAATTTAACTAAATCAGTTTAAATATCACATCTTAAATTAAGCTGGTGCAACTCTGCATATAAACAAGCCCCTAGTTATGGGAGAAAGGGCTGCAAGCAAAGAAAAATGGAGAGACTTCAGGGATGCAACATTCTCAAAATACTACATATGCTGCTTGTCTAGCAAGCTGACGGGGTAGGAGGACCAGCCTATCTCAAACTTTGTAGAGCAGATCTGCTTCCTCACCATTACAGATCTCTTACTGGAACAGAGCCCAATGCTGAAGTAACCCTTATATATAATTCCAGGGAGGGACCCAGTCCTCCTTCATCATTAATAAAGTCCTACTTCATTCACAATATTGTGGAAATTGTGGCAATATTAAGCCTCCACTGCAATTTTGTTTTAAATTAGCTTACTTTGCAGAGTTTTGCATATATTTTGAGGTTGGCAACACACACTTTTCCCCCTGTTAATACATCAAATTATCTTGGAGAGTTTGGGGCAGGGCTGTAACCAGGGTGGGTGAGCAAGGCAGACATCCAAGGCTCAAAGCCAGGGGAGAGAGAGGGGGCAGAAAAAATGACAAAAAAACCCAGCGTGGTAGAGCCTTGCAGCTGGCATGGTATTGCCACCCTTACTTCTGCACGGATGCTGGCAATGGCGCTGCATTCAGAACTGAGCTTATATTAGAATAAGATATTTTATTCACATTACATTTACACACACACACTCCCATCCCTCTCACACCCCCTGATAAGCATCAGGACTTGCTTCCAATTCCAATTTAAAAAATGAATTTAGGTGTATACTAGTTCCAAAGTCCTGCACCCCACCTATTTTGCAAAAATCTGAGTGGCCTGGAAAGCCAGAATTACTGACAGAAAGGCATTATCTATCTCTAGTTTTGACAATAGGTAAACAAGCAGGGATATTAATGGTTCACAATAATCCATCCATGGTTATTGAATTCATTCTTCCCACTATGCATACATCATTCAGATATGTTTTCTTGTCAGCAACCATTCAAGTCTCAGATATAACTGTAGTAGAGTCAATCAGATAAAAATAAGCATCATGCATTAGTGACACTAATCCATATGCCTCAACAAATTATCTTAACTAGTGTAATACTCTTAAAAGGAAGAGTATTACACTATTTATTTCCCTGAATCATTTAAAAGGAGGCCAAGAAACTCAAATAATTAAGCAAGGGAATAAAGAGTGGCTTGAAAGTTACTCCTAATTTAAATTCCTGTGGTTCAAGATTCTTCTACCGTACAGTGTTGAGTTTATGATCAACAAGATAGGTTGGCAGAAAAATCCTCTGTTTGCTTTCACATAGGAAATAGTTATTGCATTCTATAAGGGCATTCAACACAATTAAAAATATATCTTAGGAAATAATGGATGGGACAAGGCTTTATCTCACTGAGACAGAGCCATAAATAATAGCTTTTCTGGTCTGTTGTTGGTAATGATCCTATTCCTAGGCCAAGGCTACAGCTGCCATTAGGGATTCCAAGAAAAATCTTGAGACAGGAATTCCCCTGCCTAACCTTCCTCTGACAAGCTGCTATCTGAAGAGAGCTGATGTATGTTTAAGGATTGTAGCAGTAAAGCTGCCAAAATCTGGTTGTAGATTTTGAAGACTACTGAATGCTTGAAGCGCTGGAATAGGATTTTGAGACAGAAGACCTCTGATTAAGGAAGCTAGGACTATAGATACTGAAAGGAATCTCCTATTATTATAGAAAATAAGCAACATTTTTAAAGGGGCAAAGGAACAAAGCTGATTTGAAAACAGCACTTGATGAAATAGGGCAAAAAAAGTTTCCAGTGCCTGGCTGCTCCTGCTGCTGGGCAAAAGAACGTTAATCCTCTGCAAAAGTCCAGCTGGCACATCTGATGCAGTTGAGCACCCACAGGCAGAGGTGCCTGAAGAATAAAAGGTTTCTTTTTTTGTTTAATATGCATGCACCAAGGCACAGAGCTTTTAAAATAAACCTGCTATGCATGATTGTAATGTGTGACCAGCCACTTTCCATGTTTCCTGTAGACCACCAAAAAGGCAGATTGACAAACTGCCATCAGACTGAATTTAAAAAAAAAAGAGAGAGACAGTAACTGAAGTATGGTAAAAAACAGGTTTCACATGTACGTAAGACAGCTAGTCATCCTTTCTAGTTGTCACTTTGTTCACAAATATAGACCCAAGTTATGTTACAGAAATCTCTTCCATATACACTGCTACCTCGATATAATGTGACCCGATATAACACGAATTCGGATAGAACGCGGTAAAGCAGTGCTCCGGGAGCGGGGGGGGGGGGGGGGAAGGTTGGCTGCGCACTCCGGTGGATCAAAGCGTTCAATATAACACAGTTTCACCTATAAAGTGGTGAGATTTTTTGGCTCCCGAGGACAGCTTTATATCGAGGTAGAGGTGTATATATACTTATACACACACACACACACACACACACACACACACACACACACACACTCTGTTATCATCCCAATTCTTATTTAGGATTGGTTCATGCAGGTTGAGAAATCACCCTATTTTTAATTATCTCCCCATTTTACAGACTATTACATTATGATCTGAGGAGTTTATATTTGTCGTCAAGAAAAATGCATTGGAAACTATTGCTGGTTTCCGACAAGCTCCAACTCTGACACTTTAGTACCAATTCTCTCTCCTCCCTTTCTTGGATTTACTGATTAGTGAGATGTATGCATAAATATACATTTGCTCTAAACAGAAATTTTACTCAGGAAGCAAAAACAGTTCTGAAAGGCAATTGGATACTTACTTCCTCCTCCTATGGCACATTTTACTGCACTCTTAATCGAAAAGTAAATGACAGTAATGAAAAAAACCCTAACACTGCTTTATTTAAATTCTGTGCACATGGTGCAAGTTGATATGGAGAAAGAAGCTAGCAAGATGCAATACAAGTGCATTGTTTTACCTTCTTGACACACAATAGTTCAGGCTTTCCTCAAAACTGCAACAGAAATCACCACAATGTTATGTGTGTCTACATGCTGATTTTGACACTTAGCAACCCACATATTAACAATCAGAATGTTTAAGAGGTTATCCGTGCACCGGCTTTTCTAAAGCCCAATTAGTCCACTAAACCATGTTTTTAAAGATGTAATAAGTTTATATCTGTTAATGGATAAAGACATTTTTTAAAAGCCTCCAAAAATCCGCTATGATGGATCCGCTGCTCTGGATAAAAATTATTTCTGCTCAACCTGCAGAAAGGAGATGGAGTTCCTTTTATGTAATTATTAAATGGAACTGAATGCTCTCTCTGTTGACATATTTGCTGAATCAACAGCACCCTCCCCCCAGTCTCTCTCCCTTCAGGAAGGAGAGTGGGCGTTTCCTCTTCTTTTTGCAAGGGATTCCTTTGCCTTCATAAAAAAAGATCATCTTATTTTATCCCTGGCAATTTTCTTCCTTCCAGGTTTGTCTCCATTTGGAAAAGTGAGAGTCTTCACAGAAGAATTTTTTGGAGGGCAGAGAATTCTCTAGTCTAGCAGTGGGATCCCGAGCTTTTATCAGTGTGGACACAGACAGAAACAAAGAGCTCTTGTGCCTCTAAGATCAGACAAGAAATTGTGCCTTTTTTTAAGATTCCTTTAGTACCAGAGGTTTCCCCTAGAAATTACCATTCCTATGCCAACACACCAGGACAGTAATTCCTGCAGCCTATAGCTTCGCAGCATCTCACTTTGCTGCACAACGGAATGGCTGGGGGTGAGGGGTTAGATGGACACTGAGGGTTTTAGCAAGGAAGTTTTGGGACTTGGCTCTGGGCCTGCTTCCCTTTCAGGAGTAATAGATTTTAAAGCCGGAATGGATCATTATGATCATCTAGTAACACAGGCCATAGAACCTCACCCGGTACTTTCTGCATCTGGCCTATAACTGTTGTGTGAGATATGGCATGTATTTTAGAAAGATATCCAGTTTTGATTTAAAGACTTCAAGTGATGGAGAATCTTCTATATTCACAGGTAAAATTTTTCAATTGTTAATCACTCTGTTAAATATCTGCACCCGATTTCTAATCCCAGTTTTTCTAGCTTCAACTTCCAGCCACTGGATCTCATGCCTTTTTCTGTTAGATTAAAGATCCACCTACTGTCAGAAATCTCTTCCCTGGGTAGGTACTTGTAGTCAGTGTTCAAGTTACCTCTTAAAAGTTTTTGTTGGCTGAACTAAATACATTGAGATTCTTAAGTCTCTCACTACAAAGGCATGTTTTCCAAACCGTTAATCATTCTTGTACTTCTCTTTTGAACATTTATTAATTTATCAACATTCTTTTTTGATGTATAGACACCAGAACTCGACACATTATTCCAATATCACTAATGCTACATACCTTAATGCCACCTCCTCCTTGATAATCCCCTGCTGATAGTTCTGAAAACTGAGTTTGCTCTCTGAGCGACAGCATCGCACTGATGGCTCATGTTCAAAACGACTATCTACCATAGATCCAAAGTCATTTTCAGTGTCATTGGATTCTAGGCCAGAGTCCCAAAATCTTGTAAATGTGATCTACATACCTTGTTTCTGGATATATGTCCCTGCGTTTGGCTGTATTAAAACACATTTTCCCAAATAAGGGCATCTTACCAAGTGGTGCAGGTCAGCCTGTATACCTGACCTGCCCCCATCATTTTTTACCATTCCTACTGATTTGTGTGTCATCTGCAAATTTTACCAGTAGCGAAGAACAACCATCACGTCCCCAACCTGAGCCAGCCTTTCACTTCTGTGACTATTTTTTAATCTGTTTACTATATAATTACCCCATTTGTGTGTTTTGGAGACAATGGTCACTGCTGGCTACCTTCCATAAGTTACAGCCAGAGCACTAGAACCATCACAGAAAGAAAGGCAAATTAGTTTTTCATCTTTAAATTTTGATTGCTCTGCTCTGGACAGACTCTCCCTATGCTTATCTATTATTCTACATACAAGTTTGGTTTAGCATAGGTTTCTTTTATGTCTTAATTAAGATCAGGACAAGGAGGAATATTCTTCTCTTGGGCTTAAATAGTACAAAAATGACAATACTAAAGTTGCATTTGTTTCTCCATTTTAAGTTGTAATAATGACAATAGTTTTCTATCTCCTCTACTTCGAAACTATGCCTCTATTCCACAGTATCGGACAGAAATACCCATGAGTTTAAAAAAAGACTAAAACAGTGAGTAGTAAGAGAAACTGAAATTACAAGTAAGAAAACTAATTTTGCCTCCCACCACCACCCAAAGGGAATGAGATCAACCTGCTTTTGTGACCATTTCAAAGGATGTTGCACATAACTTTCAATTAGTGCTAGAAGTAGCTGTAAAAACATTTTAAATTTTCTTTAAGCATAAGGAGAAAGAGTAGTCTTATGGTAAAGCACAAGAGTGGGAACCAAACAGTTGTGTGTTCTATTTCCAGTTCTACCAAACTTCCTAAGTGACCCCTGAGCACATAAATTAACTTCTCTCTATCTCAATTTCTCTCTCTATTGAAAGCAGTAATAAGACTTTCCCACCTCAAGAAAGCATTTCTAAAGTACTTTAAGAATCTTAATTAGAAGGTACTACACAAATCAAAGTACAACGTCAACCCGAAAGGAGCAATTTTTTTTTTGGCAATCTCAGAAGAGTGTGCAATGATTCATTGAGCATAAAGTGTTAACTTTCCTGTCACTCCTTCAAAGCTACCTATCAAATATGAGCTAAGGCACATTGTTAGGGAAAAAGAACAGGTGTACTTGTGGCACCTTAGAGACTAACAAATTTATTAGAGCATAAGCTTTCGTGGACTACAGCCCACTTC
>NC_048298.1:170885924-171021081 GCF_013100865.1 Trachemys scripta elegans | reverse complement strand
CATCGTATTAGCACTCTGTTTTGGGGTAGTCACCTGGGTGGCATACCTTACACAATTCTGGATACAACAGGAGATTAACTGAAAACATACAAAAATCATTAGGATTCCACACAGGATAGTCAGGGCTCCCTGAAACAACCAGTTTCCTGTGCCAGAGAAATTGAATAGGTTACTTAGCCACTTCCAGCATCCGAAGAAGTGGGCTGTAGTCCACGAAAGCTTATGCTCTAATAAATTTGTTAGTCTCTAAGGTGCCACAAGTACTCCTGTTCTTTTTGCGGATACAGACTAACACGGCTGCTACTCTGAAACCTGTCATTATTGTTAGGGAAGTGCCACTTCTGGTTCTGAATGCTATACTAGCTCTTTTGCTAATCACAGGACTTCAGTCTTTTGCCCTGTTGTGCTAGGTGTTGTACAAACTCACAGTCAAATCTGAAAGCCAATGAGATTTGTGCTGAGGATTCTTTAAGCTATTCAGATGGAACACCAAAATTGCCATTTCAATTATCTAATGTCTCAGAAAACAAAAATAAAATTGCTTAAACACAAGGCATTTAGCGTTAGCAGAAAACGTGACCGTTTTTACATATCAATCTTTCTTGAGCAGGAACAATGCTGTCTGAATACCACTGAATTACCATTGAAAAAACACTTCATTAGCACGTACAGGCTGTACTGTAAATCTAAGGTTCAGAGTTATTTAAGTTAAGAGCCAATGTTGGCACATGCACAAATGGATATAAACTGGCTATCAGCAAGTTTACGCTTGAAATTAGATGAAGATTTCTAACCATCAGAGGAATGAAATTCTGGAACAGTTTTCCAAGAGGAGCAGTGGGAGCAAAAAACCTAACTGATACCTTCCTGGCAGGTATTCCCAACGTGCTTAGGGTCTAACTGAATGCCATATTTGGGGTCAGGAAGGCGTTTTCCCCCAGGTCAGAATGGAAGAGATGTTGGGCGGGAGGGGATCGCCTTCCTCTGCAGCATGGGTCACTTGCAGGTTTAAACTAGTATAAATGGTGAATTCTCTGTAACTGACCCTCTATTACTAAAAGAAAAGAGATATATAGTCACTGTAAAATTAATTCCCTTTTACAATAGCAAGCTAATTAATAAAAAAGTATATTTTCAAATTTTACTTTTTTCATATACAAGTCATCTGCATACATTGCATAATGTATTTTTCTAGAAAACGGGATATTCCCTTTAAGAAAGCATAATAATAAAACCTAATTATCTTTAATGAGGATTTTACACACACACACACACAAAATATAACAGTACATCTGTTGATTCAAGTTTTTTAGGATTATTTTGGGTTTTTTTTAAATGCATCTTGAGGGACCAAACAAACAAATTTCCAATCTTTCCATTAAGGGTCTGATCCTACTATCTATGGTCTTATACTACTTCCATCCCCAAGATAGTTGTGTGTGTGTGTGTGCACAGAATGTACCACAGACTTCGGCAGAAATTTTGGATACACAAAAGGATGAGGGATGATGTCAAAGTCAGCAGTAGGAGCATAGCCTAAAAATAATGCATAAAAACTAGAAATCTGATAGTTCCTTAGAAATAAAAGGTTGCATGAAAATCCATCTTCAAAATCTTTGCTAGACTATCAAATGTGCTGCCAGAAAAAAGATTGTTGGGTGGATATTTATCTAAGGGTAGTTCTTTATGCTGTGTGTGTATTTTAATTACAGGATTCAAAGCTTTTCAGAAAATTACATAGGCTACTATATTTTAAATACATTTTAAAGAAAAAAATCAATCAATACATTACCAAAATATAGAATAATTAGTCAGAACACTGCAAGAGAAAGCACAGCTGTGTACAAATACCTTCGAAAAGTCAAGTTATCAGTAAGGTCTCTGCTGTTTCAAAACCATGCCACAGACTATATAACAAAGAACTAATTCCACTAATAAAACTGGAGCCAACCAAATTATCTTCAGATAAATAGTCTGTATAAACAGACTCACTAGTATTCAGATAATCTGTTTAATTATTGTGATCCTGCTCTTAATGACTTTTTCAGTCAACATTTTTTTTATAAACATTAGGAAGAAAAATAACTCCCTTTCAGAGGTAGGGGAAAAACCTACAAGATTGAAACATTTATCTAACGTTTCATCTGCAGTACATCATCGGGATGAGGAATTAAGGTAGAAGCTACCGACATTCTTAGTGTAAATAATGTTTATAATACATAGTAGCCCTATTTTTAAAATGATTTATCAATGGAAATATATGGATTAAATACACAGGAGGTAAGACTTAAGGCCATAAGCGACCAGCAGCTCATTTAACTATGTGCCTCTAATATATCCATAAGGCTTTTGTTGAGAAACATGGAGTTGACAAAGTATACGGCACTGCACACTGTATTACTTTTCATTTTATTTTTTAATTAAAATATGCACCTCAAGTTATGCATTAATGTGAAAGGAAACTTAGTAGTAATATTTTATACTCTATTTTCTACTTATTATTAAACTTTTTTTCTTGTTCCTGATGAAGACACATTGGTTTTGCATTAAAACATTTATGTGAGTAAAATCTTAAATTTCAGTCAAAACATATGCAGAAGGGTTCCAATCAGCAGCGCTAGAGAAAGCACAAAGAAGCTCAGTTCAGAGAGTCCACATGGGTTTAATCTTTGATTAATTGAATGAAAACTAAAAGCCTCCAGACGTATTTCTTTTAATCACAGGAAAGATATCTTTTCTGTGGCTTTGCTGGTAGGAGAGAGAGTCAGCAGATGTCTGTCTGGTCTGAGGGGAATTTCCCTTTCCCAGGAGGAAACAGTTTAAATAGGAGAGAAAGAGCCATATGCTGACTATGCACTGCTTAACAGATGACGTAGAGAAGCATCTACTACCATGGGGAGAGGAGCAGAGGCAGTTTCCATATTAAATTTCTTTCAAATTCAATGCAGTCAGCTGAAATCAATTTACATACTGGATCCAAGTTTGGTCAGATGATTGTCATCTGAACATTTCACAGACACAAAGATGCAAAGCTTTATAACCAGTGCAATTTTGTTTCAGGAAATTTTATAGTCTAGAGACAATAAACACACATTATTTTCTATTTTAAGAACACCTATTTCTCTTTATTTGAGGTGAATACTGACTTATAAAAATACCATTCCTGTAAATATTGATCAAAACCTATGTCCCCATTTTGACAGGCAAAAAGAATAAGTTTTTCAGACATGTTAGCTTAACATAATTATCTTCCTAAATTTGGGTTAACATGCCCATTTCTCAGTATTACAGGAAAACATATGAGAAAATGTAGGATTGAGAGGAACCAGGGTCTAGATAATCAATGGTGAGGACCAGAAAGGCAGCATTTTGCTCATCTAGCCCTTCATAATCTTTGCCAGTAACTTCTCATATACAACGGAATGGTAAAAGTGGTACAGAAATTGGTACATGATCAAAAAGTAGGATGTGTGTGTGTGTGTCTCTCTCTCTCTCTCTCTCTCTCTCCCTGTTACGGGTTCAGCAGATGATTGTTTCTGAAAAATTTCAGAGATTTGTGATTCTGAAATCTAGCCCCACAGCTCTGCCTAAAGTGACATGCTGTGAGGCAGGGCTTTAAAAATTGACCACATACCTACTAGCTAATGATAGATATAAAAGAGCTCCTTGGGATCAGGAAGCCCACCAGCAATATCCAGGGGAAGTCAGCCTGCTGTTGACCTTAGATGCTAGGAAGGAGAGGGTTCTGGAATTTTTATCTGAGTGCTGTCTGTGAACCATGCTTTAGGACTCCATCTGTTGTATCAGCCTCTGTCTTGGAAGTGTTTGATAAATATGAAGTCACACCACACCTACCACTCCTTCAAGGGGGAAATAAATTTTTGCTTTCCCTCTCCAAGGCCTTTTGCCTGCTGAGAGAGGTAAAGGTATCTGTCACACAGATAGGCTTTCCGTCCTTAAAAAAAAAAAACCTCCTGCTGTGGGACAAAACCGAGACCTTTAGGAAAAAAAAAATGTTGGTCCAAAAAAGTCATATCCCAACCCCAGAACAATGGAATCATCCAGTATTTGGGGCATTCACCTGGGATGCTGGCTCAAGGCCCTGGCTCTCACATGCTCCAGACGAGTGCCCTAACCACCAGGCTATTGGCTATTCTGGGGGAACCGTCTCTCATTTTGACAAGAAATTCACTCCGGAACCTGAGGAACCTTCCCAATGAAAAACTTTCTTTGAAAACGATGCATTTCCATAAAAAGCTTTGGTTTTGCTGAATTGGCATTTTCTAACAAAAAATGTTTTGTTGAAAATGTCCCAACCAACTCTCATCAGGCACTTCTCTTCCTTGCCCCCCCTCCCCATTCCTCCATGGCCTCTACCTGCAACAAAGATGTGGAAGAGGAAAAGGGAGGTCTCTGCTGCTGTAGCCCTCTCCAGTTACCATTTTTTTTGGATCTTGCTTCCCCACAAAGAACTACAGTGGCCATCTCTATTGCTGCTCATAGCATTCCCAAGCAGCGGCAAGTTGAAATTGACATGCTCACCAAACATGCTCTTTCTGTTTTAGACATATCTGGTTTCATTATCTGAAAGCCATCTGGAAAGATAAAATATGAGCCTCCAAACATATCTATGTAATTGGCGTAGCTACCAGCTATCAAGATCGTAAAATGCCAGTACTAGGTATATGATCAATTGTGTTTTTAAATCTTTCAAGCGTGCTCTTGTGTATTATCCCAGATCCACACAGATTATACGTTAGGCGATTCACACAGAGCTTGTCCTTTTGAGGACAGATTAAACACGATTTAGTTCTGCAATTTTATCATTCCAGAGAATTGCATCAGTTTGGATACATTTTAGTGGTGATATTGCAACTACAGGTTTGACTTCTTTCTGAATCTGCAGTCAGCTTCACTTTCTTGTCCATAAATGAATGGGCTGAGCTGTACTTTGACACATTCTGTGCTAAATTTCATTTTAGTGAAGCACTGATTCTGCCATTCCACCATGCTGTGGTCTCAAACTGAAATTCTTCTGGAGGGTAGAGATTTATACACCATGGCAAGTGACAATAGGGAAGAATCACAGAAAGTCAACTTTTCCCAACAGTGAACTGAGAATGTTAGTGGGGAAAGGAAAACAAGTATCAGAATAAAACTACATTGTCTTTCTAGTTCAGTGTAGAGCTTCACTCTAGAACAGTGGTTCCCAAACTGGGGTTCGTGAACCCCTGGGGGTTCGCAAAATGTCACAGGGGGTTCTTGGGAAAAAAATATCTAATGGCAGACAGAGATGTCCCTAGGGATCCTGGGCAGCATGGGGCCAGCAGCCTGGAGCCCCTGGACTTCCAAGAGCTAAGCAGATCAAAGCAAGCATTGCTATCACACTGAGGAGATTTAAACTTCAAGACTCCTTATAAGAAATGGAAAGGGAGGTGGATATTTTTTGCTGTTTTTTAAATTATAGAGGCAGCTACTATTGTTTTTAAAATTATTATGAACAATTTTAAGCTTTGTTGTAACGTGCATTGTTTGCCTGGACTGCTAAAGACCTGAATGCTTGTGTAGGAGGAACTCTTTGAGTTGGCTTCTTAAATGCCTTCATGATGTTTCATATCTGAAACATAGGAGCCCTGTCTTATAACAGGCTTATTCAAAGTGATACAAGCTACAAAAGTGAGATCTTGGAAGAGTGTTGCCATTTTCATAATGCAATAAAAATACTGTAATGATAACTAATAATTAATAACAAATAGTGTGTAATAAGCATGTCATAAAAACAAATTTTATATTTCCAAGATCACTGCTTTTATAATTTATACTCAGATAAAGGAGAAAATCCCTGGAAATATTCATTTTTAGGAGGGGGTTCGCGAGACTTGACATTTTAGTGAAAGGGGTTCACAAATCGTTAAAGTTTGGGAACCACTGCTCTAGAACCTACCCTAGACTCCCCTTTTGCTGAGTTTGCCATTAAAGATGTAAAGGAACAGCACATGTTCTCAAGTGTGGGGGGAAAAAATGAAGGGAAGTACAGTAACTCCTCACTTAACGGTGTAGTTATGTTCCTGAAAAATGTAACTTTAAGTGAAACGATGTTAAGCAAATCCAATTTCCCCATAAGAATTAATGTAAATGGGGGAGTTAGGTTCCAGGGCAGCTTCCCCTACTCTGCAAGCACCAGAGGCAGGGGGTTCAACCTTCAGCCCACCCACTTCTTCCCCCAAGTCCCCACCCTTGACCCGCCTCTTTCCCCCCCACCTCCTCTCCCTTTACTTCGCTTGCTGCGTCCTGGCTCCTCCCCCCTCCCTTCTAAATGCCCAAAGCCAGCTGATTGCCGTGTAGGGGAAGGAGGGGGGAGGCGCACCGAGTCCTCACTCCTCCCCCCTCCCTTCTGCCCAGGGCAATCAGCTGGCTTGCTGCGTTCGGAAGGCAGGGGAGGGAGGGGAGCCTGCACGCCGAGTCCTCGCTCCTCCCCCCTCCCTCCAAAATGCTGCAGGCCGGCTGATTGCCGCCCGCAGGAGGCAGGAGGAGGAGGGGAAAGGCGCTGATTCTCAGAGTCTGCCGGCAGGCAGGAGGCACTGCGGGGGAGGGGGCCATAGGGAGGCTGCCAGCTGTGGAGAAAGCAGGCAGCCAAACCATGTAAGAGTGGAGCATTGCACAACTTTAAATGAGTATGCTCCCTAATTGATCAGCAACGTAACAACAAAACAACATTAAGCGGGACAACTTTAAGTGAGGAGTTACTGTCAATTCCATAGTAGAAAAAGGTAGGTCAAACTTTTTTTCTCCCCAGATAGAATCCTCTGGCCCTCAATTGATATTTTACAGATCATGGTGACTAACTATATTTTAAA
Organism: Trachemys scripta elegans; assembly: GCF_013100865.1. Taxonomy (NCBI): domain Eukaryota; kingdom Metazoa; phylum Chordata; order Testudines; family Emydidae; genus Trachemys; species Trachemys scripta. The sequence continues at coordinate 171,014,224 of NC_048298.1, read as the reverse complement.
ACATGTCATTACTCCCTGATTTATAAAACATTTGTTCATTTTTGCTAGGCCTAACCCATAATCAATCCACAATAGTATTTGAGAAAGACATTTAATTAAAAAGTTTGAATTTTATTTTTGAGTTTTACTTTCCTTATTTTTTTTTAAAAACAGAACTAAATTATGCATGTGTGTGTATACAACACCTTTTTAGATCTGAAAGGAGGATAGTTTTATTTCTCTGGAGTACAATAATCACCTTTCAAAGTTTCAGGGATGTGCTGTAAATATAATAGCTCAATTATGTATAGAATATCAAAATTTAGAAATGTAACAGCAAGTTTCAAGGAAATTAGTTTTTTTTCTCCAGCTATGGCTAGTTGCTCCCCTGTTTTTGATTAATTCTCCCATTTTCATTAGGATAACTATGTTTTATGCCAAGGATAGTTAGATGGGATTCCTTATAGTACTAAGCTCCCAGAATTACTTTAGCTTTAATTACTACCAATGTAATTCTGCTGACAAATTACATAGGATGTTGGGGAGAGAAGGAGTTAGAATTAATTGCAAAGCAAAATAAAAAAAATTGAGATATCTTATCTCCAAGAACTGGAAGGGACCTTGAAAGGCCATTGAGTCCAGCCCCCTGCCTTCACTAGCATGACCAAGTACTGATTTTGCCCCAGATTCTTAAGTGGCCCCCTCAAGGATTGAACTCACAACCCTGGGTTTAGCAACCCAATGCTCAAACCATTAAGCTATCCCTCCCCCACCCTGGTCTCTGTTCCCCTCAAGAACTAAGTGAATGAGGTAAAGGATAGCACTAAAGACTCAAACTCTCAATGATAACATGTTCTGCAATTGACTAGAATGGCTAAGAAAATTACTTTAAAAAATCCAAAGCTATACGAAGATAAGCTAATGTAATCACTTTTGCTTTCCTGAAGTACAGTCAACACATACTGTATTGCAAATAGCAGGCACAAACACACGTTATCATTGTTGCACAGGAAGTAAGATATGAAATGACATTACATTCCATTTTAAAAATGCTTTAGAAGTTGACAGCTTCTAGTAACCCACAATTTCAGTTGTTGTTACAGCTATACAGTAATACATAGTTTCAAGGCAAATACAGCATAGATGGTAATGCTTTTAAAAGCATTACCAACAACTGCGCTATGAAACCTGCATTGCCTCAAGCAACTTTTGTTAATACCATTACTTGTGGCTATAGCGTCACTAAAATTTTTGATGACATCTGCTTCTTCCTGTGTCTGAAACTTTGGGAGGAAAGAAAGGAACGAACCAGTTCTATTCAAATCTTTTCCACGCATAAGACTCTAACTTTAAAGAATGTAAGTAATATTCTGAGAAAAGTTATCAAGGCTGTAGGTTATTATTAGGAGTCCTGTTTTCCCAGTTTAGAATGCAAACAAAATCTAAAATCTTCTCAAAATCAACTCAATAAATAACTGTGCCATACAACTGCAATGCAGTTTAGGTACCATATTACAGTAATTTATAGAGCAAATAACTTAACAAGATTCTTCACAAAGTGAATTTAACCTACTCATTACAATAAAATGAACTTGCTTAACAAGTGCTGATCTGTCAGTTACCAGTGGGCCACAAAGTCTACTCCAAAATGGGAACTATTTTGCTGATTAATTTCAGCTACTGCTTTAGAACAGTCCTGCTATACAAAGGCCGTTAGAATGCATATATAACCTCCCAGAGATTGCGGTATTTCCAGAGCTGAACCTACAGTGAGAACAGGTATGATCACTATGTTACAACTTACCAATCAAAGGTAAGTGAGCCATGTTTTTTCCATGTCATTTTTGAAGTACCATCCCCAAAGTAATTGCTGTAAGAAGGACATCAGTCTCTTAGGAAGACTGATTAGATAGAGATGTCAGATCATATCTCAAGTTAACACCATCCTAAGAAAGTATTCTCAAAAAGGATGGTAAGTCATCCTGGTAAGTCAGAATACTTTATAGGTACTGCTGGGAACTGAATGTGAAGAACATTTGGGTTACCATCCAGCTCTAAACTAAAAACAAATATATTAGCAAACAACATACACAATAGCTTAGAATTTTAGCTGTGCAATGCCGAGAAGCATTGTTACAGAAATTAGAGGTAATGATTAGTATAACTTGTAGAAAAATAATTGTATTAGAAAATGGTCTCTTTGCAAATCTTTACTCAAAAACCTAGTTGCACAGATCAGTTTTTCTACAGCAGGGGTGGCCAACCTGTGGCTCCTGAGCCACATGCGGCTCTTCAGAAGTTAATATGCGGCTCCTTGTATAGGCACCGACTCCGGGGCTGGAGCTATAGGCGGCAACTTTCCAGTGTGCCAGGGGGTGCTCACTGCTCAACCCCTGGCTCTGCCACAGGCCCTGTCCCCACTCCACGCCTTCCCATCGCCTCCCCTGAACCTGCCATGCCCTTGCTCCACCCCCGATCCTCCTGCATGCCAGGAAACAGCTGATCGGGAGGTGCAGGGAAGGAAGGGGAGGCGCTGATCGGCGGGGGGAGCTGGGGAGGGAAGCTGATGAGTGGCTGCTAATGTATTACTGTGGCTCTTTGGCAACGTACATTGGTAAATTCTGGCTCCTTTTCAGGCTCAGGTTGGGCACTCCTGTTTTACAGCAATATGATTTAGGAGGCTTAGGAATAAAGATTTCCTGAACACGGGTGGCAAAACTATAGCTGTCATCTAAGCAAGAAGCAATTTGAAAATGAAGATGTATGAGGATGGTGTCTACCAAACGCCGGCACTTTGGTTCTCCTTAAGATCAGCAGAATCTTCAGAATGGGGGGGGGGGGAGGGCGGGGAAGAGGCAGAAATGAGGAAGGCAAAAAGGTATTGACCATGGGCATTTGCCTGCCACTACTACCACTCTTGGTTATGAATAAATGCCACATAACTTGAGAACCATCTTTATTCTCATGGATATTACAGGTCCAGGAATATCTTCTCTCAAAAAAAAGAGTAATTGCATGGAAATCTAAAAGATGCACTGTAACTGTTGAGTCAGTTTGCTGTGCAATGAGATGCCAAATAAATTAATTTGATCTTGATCAGGTTCATTTGTTCATCAGAGAAACTTAAGGGACTCAACAGCATGAAACAGCTGTAGTACACTCCTGGTTTGTTGATAGATAACCTCTCTCATATCTCCAAAAGAGATTTTGTTTCCTTTAGAGTGAGGAACAGCCTTTGTTTCTAAGTTGTTTATGTGATGGACAGATTCTTGTCTGGACCACTTATTTGGAGGAGCAAAACACTGATCGACTCTGTGCTCCTACCTGTAAAAACTGACATTTATAATAAGAATTACCCCATTTAGTCTTGACAAGGACATGCCCTTTATCACATTCTTTAGGACCTTTCACCAACAGGGAATGTGTCACTGGTACATGGTAATTCAAAACCAGTTACATTCTTCAAAAACAAAGCATGGAGCTAATTTAAGGAGGTCTCCAGTGATCAAAAGGCTGAGTTCAGGAAGTCAAGAAGAGAGAAGCAAACAGACTTGTAGTGGTATAAAGTCTCTGAAGGATGACTGGTTACCGATGCCTGATTATCCCATTGCCTTCACTGGTTGGTCTAGTACACAGAAGCCTCATTCAGTTGTGAGTAAAGTCTGAAGATATGTAAGCAGGTTCCATTTCAGAAAGTGGGAACAATATCCTGTTAACCTGTCTTGTAATTGAACCTCCTATTTTTTATATATTATATATATTTTATACCTCCTTTGTGAATAAACTACATAAAAATTATATCACCTAATATTAAGTTACAAAGCTACTTCTCTAACTGTCACAGTACCACACATCTCTAGAGTTTTTCACTACTGCTCATCAAAATGGTTGACAGATTTTAAGCTTTTGGTGTCAAGAAATATCAAGTGACTTGTGATTTGACTAAGTCAGTAACACACAACCCTGTAACCTGTACACACAGAACAGACTCAGGATAAGATAAGCAATGCTATGCTGTATTTAGGGAAGAGACCCCATTTTGGAAGATACATTTATTACATACATAGCGCCACACTTGGGGATCATGTTGCTATTTTGTTTGCTTGTTTAAAAAAAGGCCAATAACAGGAAATACATACAGGAAAAGCATATGAAAATAAGAGAGAATACAGTTACTTTTAAACAATGCCAAGAACCCTAGAAAGCAAGCCCAACAATGTAATGCATAAAGCTCATAATTTTAAAATAAAATGAGAGGCAGAGATTGTAGTTAGGAAAATGGTTTTCTTGATTCAGTTTACTAAAGATACCAAACAGTTATTAGTGCTACATCGATGCTATTCATCAAGGGACAAATGGTCCTGGCTAGCTAAAAGATAGACCTCAGTGAGGGATAAGTGAAGATACATATTCAGCATATTTTGGTGGGCCTACTGGGGAGTGGGAAGTAGAAGATGAGTAAGCTTGCACATTCCTGCTTCCTCATATTCTACCTGTTCTGTGGATACAAGGAGGATTCTAGTTTCTGGGGCTGTCAATCTGATACATAGAATAAAATTTTATATGTACTTAAAAATATATTAGTAGAATTAAAAAAATGTTTAATGTTAATATTTCACATCCCGGAAGATTTTATTTAGTTTTGACATATCACCCTAACTTCTTTTATTGTAACTGGAGACTCTCTAAAGCGTATATGTATCATAGAACAAAGAAAAGAATTAGTAATATCCCCATTGTATTGTAAAAACAAAAACAAAATGTCCTTGATGAATTGTCCTATCTCAAAAAATGAAGAGTGAATTTGTTTTGAAAACGTGGTTTTTAGAAAACACTAAAAATTTTATTTTAGTGTTTATTGGAAAAATAAACAAACTATTTGTTGATTTGAAGTGTAGGCTACAAATTCACTGGATACTAAAGGACTGAAAGCTAAATAAAGTTGTGACAAACAGAACTGATGAAAAAGGAAGTGCTTTATAAAATGCAAATTACTGCCATAGATAAGAAAGAGTTGCTTCCAGTCATACCTACCAGTTACAGTGCATAAAAGCTTTTGTTCCCCCACTTTTTTTTTTTTTTTTTTTTTTTACAAACGTCTCTCAGTTAAACTGATTGTGTAGCATTAAAGCATAACCAAATGAATATGCTAAAGTGTTCTTTTGTGTTTCTTAAATGCACACCAAATAAAGGCAATTTTATTATGTAAACATGCAAAGACAAAACTAAAATTTAACGATTTTTAAAGTAGCAATTGCATATGATAATACTGTTTGTATAAAAGAGGATGCAGTGACAAGTGAACCAAAACAGTGTTTTCTCTTTGACCACTATGAGTCTAACTGTAGTTTATAATGATAGTGTTATATCTACGTTTCACAGATGTTAAATTTAATGTAAATTTATTCCAGTAGCCTTCAATTATTTCCCTGTTTCCTAGAATATCTGATTCTTTACCTTTTCAGTGCGATTTAAAAAGCCTCACTGGTTTTGCATTTTCACATCATTGCTTGTTCTGTTAAAATCTTTTCAAATACCATGTTACCAACGCTAAAAATTTCATTTGCTAACACACGTATTAGTAATTTTTACCTTTTAAGTGTTAATGTCGACTTTAACAACAATCAAGTCTCAGCAAATCTCAACTCACATTTCACAACTCTGAGATTCACTATCAATACGAGTGTGATTGGAACTGGATAAGCAGTTAATGCTATGCTATTGTTCTGTGGCAAATATGTGAAGCTCTGTTAGAAGATACTTGTCTTTTATCCCTGTCTCAAGAATTAAGACACTTGAAAAACCTTATGATGGCACTAAAGTTTTGCATACAAGTTCATACCCTGTCATGAAGATTCTCCCGGCAATCTAATCAAGATGACTTGAGATGGGGGTCACAAACACATTGTCTGGGTATACCACAAGAATGACTTGTTATGGTTTTAATCAGGCTGCAACTTTATTATAGAGATGTCTGGGACTACCCGGCAGATCAAGCAGGCAAATCCATGCTTATTTAAATCAATTCTCGGTGGCTTCCACCAGCCCCCCTTTGTTTCCATCCAGGTCCCCCAGCCGACCCATGGCTTGGACCTTACCATTCATCAGCCTTGCAAGAGGCTTAAGGAGGGCTATGAGAACTGGGGGGTAGAGGGGGGTGGCCCCGTGCCGTACCTGTCATGGGAGTCCCCAAACCCCCTCTCCCGTTCTGTTTCTTTATCCAGTACCTCCTTTTAAGTCCTTTACCAGGCCATTTATCTGGTCACTGGCTGCCCTCCCTATGGAGTACCTGCACTGAATATCCACCCAATATTACAAAATAAGTTGTGACATATGGCCTACCTCCTTTTCTATCCACCAGAAAAGGTCCATCCTCACACCCGCTGTGAGGAAGGCAAAATATCCACACTCCACCGCAGCCAATTCTGGTGGTGTGGGAAAAATTCCTTCCCAGCCCCCCTTTAAAAGGGGTGACTAGTGTAATGCCCACAGCAGGTCCAAACCCAGCCTGCCATTCACCTCCAGGGAGGGTGGGTGCTGGCTTCTTTGCTGCTTTCACATACCGACTTGCCCCACCCAAGTTTCGTACCTTTATGCGCATTCCTGGGGGGGGGGGTGAGTCATTGCTGCAAAGTTGATCACTGAGCACCTTTTGCAGCAGTTTCTGACCTTCTTCCTCTCTCCCCATCCCACCCTCAACGACAAAGCAGAGCTGTCCTTCTTTGGGTAAGCCCACACAAATTCTGACCCACCTTTAGTTGGGGTGCAGTCATTTAGAAACTGCCAAGTGACCTTGCAGCAGCAACACTGCTCCACCAATATAGGCCTAACCCTAGTTCCTAGACTTTAAATGGGAAATTGTGAGGTGAATATACATATACATAAAGAAGATATAGTGGCCTTGACACCATGTGCATTTTAAGAAGTTATTAAAAGATACTACATTGTATGTTATTAACCAAATAAACTGCAGATTTTTAATTGAATGCCTCACACATTACAAATATCTTTTGCAAAAATCTTTAGAACACATTCAACATTTATGGACTACATTGTACAGTAAGTAATAGTAAGCTGGAGGTCAAGAGAACTGGATTTCAATAAAGTGCTTAATGCTACAGCTACTCAACTCTTTACAAAAGACCACTGAACAACTAGACAACTTTGGATTAGTTACTGAGCCAAATTCTTATCTTTCCTCAAGAAGGGATTTCAGGTGTGGATCTGGTAGTTTAATTCATTTCAATGTTATGACAAAATATATACTATATAATCAAGGCTGTATGAGTGTAGGCATATGCTGTGCTTCCATCAGTACTCAGGTGGTAATCATTGTAATTCAGCAATAAAAACACATAAAAATGGCCTTTAACAGAATGTCTTAGATGTTTCATATATGGGACTTGACCTTCAAGTCCTGGAAGCATGTACAGCAGGAAGCAGAAGAACCTTCTGCTCCTGTGAAAACAAGAGTGGAGACTAAGCATGGGTACTAGGACCAAAAAAAGGGGGCATGACTTCCAGGGCTGTTAAGCAACAACAATTTCCATAGACTTCTATAGGAGTTGTGGATATCAGAACTCTTATTTAGGTTCCAAAATCTGACTTTCAGTGTCAAAATATTTGAGTTTGAAATTTCTGACTTAGGTATAGTCCTTCTCACTAAGTCTCAAGATTCATGCACACTCACTTTTAACTCTGTTCTTCAGAGCAGAAAACAGAAAAGGGGCATGTTTGAAGGGACAAGTGTGATGAAATGTAAATGAACAACATACCTATCTGCTCCTGTCTTTGGCATATGCCTGCTATTAGCCAGAGGAAGTTGACCGGTCACGTGAGTTCTGGTGTGTGGCCAGTTTCTCTTGTGCACCCAGTCATGCTAAGTAATTTTTTGCCTTACGTTTATATACACAACACTTTGCACCTGTGCTGGGCTGTGCTACATCAAGCCTTTACTCTATCACCAGTAATAGTACACTGCATTTGATACGACATGTGGTGGAAACAGATCCGGCTCCGGTTTTCTGCCGCCCCAAGAGGCCAGAAAAAAAAAAAAAGAAAGCCATCAGCGGCAGGTCAATTGCGCCGCTCTATTCTTTGGCAGCCATTCGGTGGCAGGTCCTTCACTCCCTCTCTTCCTCTTCGGCGGCAGCTCAAAGAGGAAGAGAAGGACTGAGGGACCTGCCGCCGAATTCCCGCTGAAGACCCAGAGGTGCCGCCCCAGTAGCAGACGGAGTGCCGCCCCTTTCTATTGGCCGCCCCAAGCACCTGCTTCCTTAGCTGGTGCCTGGAGCCGGCCCTGAGTGGAAAAAAGTATCAATCTTTGAATCAGGCATGCAACATTCAATAGCCAACAAGGAACCAGAACTTCATAGAAAACTAAAGATGCCTCTGGCCAGCAAGTCCAAATCTTCAAAATGTCTGCGTTTCCTTCCAATATATTTGTATGTAGTACAGTAAATTCAAGTACATAGTTCCTACCTTTATTTTAAGTCAACTGTTTGTCTCAGAGAAGTTGATTTTTTTCTCTTAAATTTCCACAGTAATAGCCAACATCAAGACAAGTGACTGTTCGTAAAAAATGAAAAACCTTTACTTACTTGCTACCTCCAGCGATGCATTATGACTCACAGCTTCACCAAGGTAATTCCGTGCAACACAGACATAGACTCCTTCATCTGGTCTACTTTTGCGTCCATGTACTATGCGTAAGAAAAATAAAGATCCGCTGGGCAGCAACATCCGATGGGAGCGAGGGTCATCTTTGTCAGTTTCAACTCTTTCACCCCCTTTATACCACTCAATAGTTGGGGTTGGCCTGCCTTCAGCCTTACAGTTCAAAGTTGCTGGTTCTCCTTTTGAAACAATTAGATCAGAAGGGTGCTCAACAATTCGAGGTGGGAAATCTTCTTGACGGAGACGGGAGCCTATAAGATAAAGAAACCAAAGTTTTCTTATTGGATCATGATTATACACAGTCACTGAATGGAACCCAGCATTTTGTAATATGATAATTTGACTTAATCCACAGTATCCGGATATTATAGTAAAGATGGCTATGAATAACTCAAATTTAGATGAAATTTTTATGGATTTCAGTATGCGAGTGTTTTCTCATAAATGAGCAAATTAAGGCGGCATTGATCAAATAATCTTCTAATATCTTATTCATTTAATGAAACAACTAAGTTATTAACTCAGATCTACTGTTTTACAGTACAAAGATGAAAAACCTTTTACCAAGACTCCCCTGGTATCTGTCGAGTTGTGCTGCTCTGGGCATGTGAAGGAGATTTGAAGCTGGCCTGACTGGCAAACTGGAGACTCCTCTGGTTTATGCAAGGGTATGAGAGTGTGACATTTACTGACCTCAAAGTTACTTTCTTTTACTTGTATTGTAAACTGCTTTGGACACTGACTAGGCAGTGCACTAGGAGCATGAGAAACTGGATTGTCATGGAATGAAAATACCTCTCAAAAACTTTCTATGCCAGGAAAACTACAGAGAAGATAATATCAGTAAGGACTATACTGCAACCCATTACAGTACTGGACTGTTTATTCCCTCATTCTCTATATTACTCACCCTGGGAACTATTCCACCATCTGGCCCAAAAGAATTGAAAGTTGTGAACTAACAAGCTCCTCTTATAGAGGATAGCATAATTCAGAATCTCATTGCACATGCTCATATGGCCAGGAGCAATCATAATCACCTGTTTGATGGGTATAAACCACAGGAGAACAGGACAACATACTTTAGAGAGCCCTACATAACATTCATTTACGAACCATCCTACAGTATAGATGTAAGACTATAAAGGTTTCCAGATTTTTAAATTCATGACTGCATTCCCCTCCTCACAATTGTCTTTATTTCTCTCTTTCTTGATATACAACTTTACCACAGTGAAAATTAGCCTCTGGGGTTAATAATTCTTGATAATTAAAATTTAAAATGTCAAAATTCTCTATTAGAGTATTAATGTGTGTTTTGAATGGCTATGAAACACAATATATAGAAATATGTGATGTATTCACCACCAGTTACAAGACCATGAAAGTGGTGTGGAAAATTAGAACAGGAGGATCCCAGAGAGAGTGTTGCTTTCAATGTAAACACAGAAATAACTGTAAAATGCAGAATTTACATGTAATGTTTATTTCACACTCTCCTCACCTCAGGCCAATTAGTGTAAATTAAATTTCACACTAATCAGCCAGCAGTTAGTGCACAATCCAAGACTGGGACGTTGGCTGGCTGCATTAAAAATAGATTTGCACTCTTTATGCAATGCAAGAAGATAGTTTTGTATGAACTCTTGCGATCAATAAATACATATCAACTCAACCACCAATCAAAAGTGCTTTGTGGTCCTTTGATGAATGGCACCATAGTATGTTCATACAGAACATATTCGGAACAGATTTGTATTAGCATTACAAATTAATAAATTAATTAAAAATATTAAATATAAAAATATGTTGAGCCTAACTATACCAGAAAATTCCAGCTGGATAAAAGGATCTTTAGCTTATTTGCTGATTTCTGCAGCCACTCATTTCTGTTCCAGAACCAAAGAGCCTCTCAAATCTATGAAACCTCGGCAACAAAAATAAGAACAACATTTATTCTACATATTTTTTACATACAAAGACTAAGCACAAAAATATGATGAATCTTTAAGGAATGAGAAGGAGAATAGAAGTCAGAAAACCTCTGACTTCTTATCCAGTTTTATCACTGTGTGGATTTGGACAAGACACTCTGGGAATGTCTACACTGCAATTAGACACGTGTGGCTGGCCTGTGCCAGCTGACTCGGGATAACAGGGCTTGGTCTGTGGGGCTGTCTAACCGTGTGGTAGATGTTCAGGCTTGGGCTGGAACCTAGGCTCTAGGAACCTGCAAGGTGGGGGTGTCCCAGAGCCTGGGCTCCAGCCCGAGCATCTATACCAGGGCTTTAAACTAGGTTCACCAGGATTTTAAACTAGGTTCATCAGGGGAAGGAGACCAAAGCCCTGAGGTAAGTGGGGAAATGGGATACCGGGAGGAAGCACAAGCAGGAGACTGCAAGAGGGGAGGATTCCTGTCTCAGACTGAGAAAGCGGAACAATTTGCGAGTTATCTTAAGTTCCTATACACAAATGCAAGAAGCCTGGGAAACAAGCAGGGAGAACCGGAAGTCCTGGCACAGTCAAGGAACTATGATGTGATTGGAATAACAGAGACTTGGTGGGATAACTCACATGACTGGAGTACTGTCATGGATGGATATAAACTGTTCAGGAAGGACAGGCAGGGCAGTAAAGGTGGGGGAGTTGCATTGTATGCAAGAGGAGTATGACTGCTCAGAACTCTGGTATGAAACTGCAGAAAAACCTGAGAGTCTCTGGATTAAGTTTAGAAGTGTGAGCAACAAGGGTGATGTCGTCGTGGGAGTCTGCTATAGACCACCAGACCAGGGAGATGAGATGGATGAGGCTTTCTTCCGGCAACTAGCAGAAGTTACTAGATCGCAGGCCCTGGTTCTCATGGGAGACTTCAATCACCCTGATATCTGCTGGGAGAGCAATACAGCGGTGCACAGACAATCCAGGCAGTTTTTTGGAAAGTGTAGGGGATAATTTCCTGGTGTTAGTGCTGGAGGAACCAACTAGGGGCAGAGCTCTTCTAGACCTGCTGCTCAGAAACCGGGAAGAATTAATAGGGAAGCAAAAGTGGATGGGAACCTGGGAGGCAGTGACCATGAGATGAGTTCAGGATCCTGACACAAGGAAGAAAGGAGCAGCAGAATATGGACCCTGGACTTCAGAAAAGCAGACTTTGACTCCCTCAGGGAACTGATGGGCAGGATCCCCTGGGAGAATAACATGAGGGGGAAAGGAGTCCAGGAGAGCTGGCTGTATTTTAAAGAATCCTTATTGAGATTGCAGGAACAAACCATCCCAATGTGTAGAAAGAATAGTAAATATGGCAGGTGACCAGCTTGGCTTAACAGTGAAATCCTTTCTGATTGTAAACACAAAAAGGAAGCTTGCAAGAAGTGGAAGATTGGACAAATGACCAGGTAGGAGAATAAAAATATTGCTCATGCATGCAGGAGTGAAATCAGGAAGGCCAAATCACACTTGGAGTTGCAGCTAGCAAGAGACGTTAAGAGTAACAAGAAGGTTTCTTCAGGTATGTTAGCAACAAGAAGAAAGTCAAGGAAAGTGTGGGCCCCTTACTGAATGAGGGAGGCAACCCAGTGACAGAGGATGTGGAAAAAGCTAATGTACTCAATGCTTTTTTTGCCTCTGTCTTCACGAACAAGGTCAGCTCCCAGACTGCTGCACTGGGCAGCAAAGTATGGGGAGGAGGTGACCAGCCCTCTGTGGAGAAAGAAGCGATACGGAACTATTTAGAAAATCTGGACGAGCACAAGTCCTTGGGGCCAGATGCGCTGCATCCAAGGGTGCTAAAGGAGTTGGCGGATGTGATTGCAGAGCCATTGGACATTATCTTTGAAAACCCATGGCAATCGGGGGAGGTCCCGGATGACTGGAAAAAGGCTAATGTAGTGCCCATCTTTAAAAAAGGGAAGAAGGAGGATCCAGGGAACTACAGGCCAATCAGCCTCATCTCAGTCCCTGGAAAAAATCATGGAGCAGGTCCTCAAGGAATCAATTATGAAGCACTTAGAGGAGAGGAAAGTGATCAGGAACATTCAGCATGGATTCACCAAGGGCAAGTCATGCCTGACTAACCTAACTGCCTTCTATGAAGAGATAACCGGGTCTGTGGATGAGGGGAAAGCAGTGCATGTGTTATTACTTGACGTTAGCGGTCTCCCACAGTACGCTTGCCGGCAAGTTAAAGAAGTATGGGCTGGATGAATGGACTATAAATTGGATAGAAAGCTGGCTAGATCGTCGGGCTCAACGGGTAGTGATCAATGGCTCCATGTCTAGTTGGCAGCCGATATCAAGCGGAGTGCCCCAAGGGTTGGTCCTGGGGCCAGTTTTGTTCAATATCTTCATTAATGATCTGGAGAATGGCATGGACTGCATCCTCAACAAGTTTGCAAATGACACTAAACTGGAAGGAGTGATAGATACGCTAGAGGGTAGGGATAGGATACAGAGGGACCTAGACAAATTAGAGGATTGGGCCAAAAGAAATCTGATGAGGTTCAACAAGGACAAATACAGAGTCCTGCACTTAGGAAGGAAGAATCCCATGCACCGCTACAGACTAGGGACCGAATGGCTAGGCAGCAGTTCTGCAGAAAAGGCCCTAAGGGTTACAGTGGATGAGAAACTGGATATGAGTCAACAGTGTGCCCTTGTTGCCAAGAAGGCTAACGGCATTTTGGGCTGTATAAGTAGGTGCATTGCCAGCAGATCGAGGGATGTGATCATTCCCCTCTATTCGACATTGGTGAGGCCTCATCTGGAATACTATGTCCAGTTTTGGTCCCCACACTACAAGAAGGATGTGGAAAAATTGGAAAGAGTCCAGCGGAGGGCAACAAAAATGATTAGGGGGCTGGAGCACATGAATTATGAGGAGAGGCTGAGGGAACTGGGATTGTTTAGTCTCCAGAAGAGAAGAATAAGGGGAGATTTGATAGCTGCTTTCATCTACCTGAAAGGGGGTTCCAAAGAGGATGGATCTAGACTGTTCTCAGTGGTACCAAATGACAGAACAAGGAGCAATGGTCTCAAGTTGCAGTGGGGGAGGTTTAGGTTGGATAATAGGAAAAACTTTTTCACTAGGAGAGTGGTGAAGTACTGGAATGGATTATCTAGGGAGGTGGTGGAATCTCCTTGCTTAGAGGTTTTTAATGTCAGGATTGACAAAGCCCTGGCTGAGATGATTTAGTTGGGATTAGGTCCTGCTTTGAGCAGGGGGTTGAACTAGATGACCTCCTGAGGTCCCTTCCAACCCTGAGATTCTATGATACCATTAATAAACAGCTCACTGCCAGAGGCCTGCGAGCTCAAGTCAGCTGGCACCGGCCAGCCACAGGTGTCTAACTGCAGTATAGACATACCCTCAGAACTCTCAGACCAGGAAGACGTGGGGTTAAGATGTCCTTAAGTCATTTTTGCACCATCTAAATTCTGGACTCCAGAAAACACAAGCGTAATTTACACAGCTGTGTTGGTCTGTCTAAATTATAACATGCTCTTGGAGCTGCTATATGGGTCACAATGCTGCCCAGAATCTCCACAGTGCTACACTCACACCCCTGATACACATCCCCAGCCAAAACTTGAGACTCTTTACACCACTCCAGACCTTTTACCTAGCATAGAGGAGCCAAATCCGGTGGCGGGGAGAGGGGGAAGCAAGAATCTCACCCCTGAACTTTAGTCTGTTTGCAAAGGAACTCATATCTCCTGTATCCCTCAAGGAAAAAAATAGAAATAAGCAATCAAAATAAGGTAGCTGTAATGCCCATAAAGCATTTAGGGGATCTAAAAAAGCTAAATTCAAGTATTTTTTTTAAAAGGCAGAAGATTGCCTAGATTTCGGGTACATTATCTATTCTACATTTAATGGATTACAATAGTCAGCTAATAAAAAAAAACTAACAAACATAATACCGTACTCAGCCTTCTTTATTATCACTACCAATAAGGCCCAAGAAACAAGAAAACAAGTCTCTCCAAATATATTCCATGTCCTTCTTATGCACTGTCCTTCAAGTACCATAAACAATAATGGTGCAAACACCTGGCTCAAAACTTGCTTGAAAATTGAGACATTCTGTTTTCCTGTGGGGGACTGGGGCGGAGGGGTGGAGAGAATCTCACGTGAGTTCAAGTTCTCAGGAAATTTCATGTACTCTTTACACTTGTTCAATGGGTAATAGTAGAGAAGTTAAAATGACAAAATCGACCATTAACAGATTTCTATGCTGACACTTTATAAAGTAGCATTTTTCTGGAAAATTCCTTAAATCACAAGGGGACAAAAGTTGTATGAGTAGTTGACTGACACATAGTGAGCATTAACAGCAAATTTAGTGACAACTGCATGAGGGGATATAATGGCCTTGACAACCATGTTATAATCTTTCTGTGTATTTACATGCTATTTTTTTAATCTTTCTTTCCTTTTACCCTTGTTATTTAAGCTCCAGTTATGTTTTATTGAGTAGAAGCAGCTTCAATTATCAACATAAATCTTACAGTGGGCACCAATCCTGTAATTTTCTTGTCAAAAATCTACCCCACAAGGGATATTTGTTAAAAATAGAAGCACAGCACCTATTAGTTGTACACTGTATCTGGTACTAAATGCACAGCTGAGCTACATTTTTTTTCCAAATCAGACAGTACTGTGGTTAGAGGCACTAACGAACTTGTGTTCCCTACTCTGGTATAATTCAAGTCCAAGTCAACAGGATGCCTCCTATTAGAATGTGCCATACTGATTATTTTCACGCTGCTAGTTAAATGAATATTATGAAAAATCATGTTTACAGTTTATTAGATTGTACCACAGCTATTTTTACAAGAATTCAGACCTTGGAGGAAACAGATGTGAAGAATCAAAAGAAGGATCACAAGGTTAGATAAATACAGTTAAGCTCCTTAGGGCAAATATTGTCTTTATTCTCTCCTTAATGCACCATCAAATCTATTGATGCAATATACAAATATGAAATAATACAAAACAGATATTTTTCCTTCCTAAGTATAAGCCAATCTGAAAACTCTTGATATCAAGGCAACAAAATGTTATCCAGTTCCAAGCCCAGACCCAAACCTCCCCTCACCCACCAAAACCCCCCCACAGCACACACCACTATATCACCATGCTCCTAATGTCTCCAAAAATTGCTCTTTGAAGCATGAAACAGCTCTAAGTCAAGACCATATCTAAAACGTTCCCAGAAAAAAATTCTGAAACTTCACTTAAGATGCATAAAGAAAACATTATTTTTTCCAGCTAAAGATCCATGAGAGAATTCACCCAAATCCTATAAAAAGCTTCTGATGTAACTAACTTTGGGACTTTAGGAAGGTGCCTGTAAAAACATTTCCTGCTGATCCGATTAATTCTTCCCGTTTCATAAACCAAGCATTTAAAGCGAAATGTGTTTACTCTGAATGAAGCATTATTTTTCATTGAGAAGATCGGATCGGAACTGCTCCTATTGTGTCTTGTGTTCTTTATACAACAAGGAGTGTGTAGAGGAATTTGGATAGATGAGAACAAAGTACAGAGGATCATCATACTGAAGAAATTGTAGACCAGTCCCATTCTATCATCATTGTCAGCTAGCCTGGAGAGGTTAGGATAACTAAAAAGCTTGATCTTTCTTCAGAAGTCCAGATTGTGTCCATCTGACCTCACCCAAGTGATCATCCTGAAGCTCTCAAAGATACTCAATGTTTTAGCTCTGTAATATACTCTTCCTTTTTCACTTTGAGCATGGGATTAGAGTCATATGAATTGATTTTTTGCTAGCAGTGTTGAAAATTTTCAAATTTTTCCATGAAAAAGTAAAATCATTTCATTTTAAGCTTAACCGTTTGTTACATTTATGAACCTTTTTGAATAAAATTTAAGTACATTTCAAAATGAAAATTAATTTCAAGTGGAAAAGTCAAAATATTTTGTTTTGAAAACTTTTGTTCAGAATTTTTCTTTTCCTTTTTTTTTTTTGGATGAAAATCATGTGACACAAATTTGCAAAATGTTTCAGTTGACGCAAATCTGCATTTTTTGCTAAAAAACAGTTTGACACAAAAAACTTCACTAGAGCTGGGTGAAGATTTTGGTATAAACTCTGGTTTGTGCTGTATACACTGCCTGCCTAATGGGGTCATATGGATTTGTTAGGAAAGGACAGATTCTCTTTTTGGTACTATGTCTCAGACAATATCACCTTCAATATTTATTTTGTTTTATTTAAAAATCCAGAGGTCTGGCAGGTATACAAAATATAATATAAATTTACACACTATGTAGATTGGACCACTGTCCTGAAATAAAAGCATTCAAACACCCTCAAACTAAGACTCTTCTACCATTCCCCCAGTATCTGACCACAGAAAATGCCTGGGAAAACCACGTATGTTTTACAGAAATAAGATGTAGTCAACAATTCTTAATAATATATTTGCACTTATTTTATAAAGCAAAACAAAAAATGAAATGAAAAGAAACGCGAATAGATTAAAACAAACCAGGATGTACCCGGTTTATTTACTTAACCACACGGCTATAATTGTATTTAGAAAAGCTATGACATTCATTCACTCAGGGAAAATATCTGCCATCCTTACACTGAGCATTAAATTGCTATGCAACTACTCTCAATAAAAATCAGTGGAACTACACCAAGTAATGCACTGCACAATTTGAATCCTACTCTAATCCCATCTGAGTCTCCTCTGCTTATATGGAGACAGACACAGCTGGTGTGGAAGAGTGTGACCTTTTCTTTTCCCTTTAACTCCCCACCCCCTGCCCACAATGGGCCTAACAAAGGTAAATTGCATACCTCCCCGATACCATCTCATGGGATTGTTTCAAATGCATACTGTAATTGGACATATTCAGGTTCAAGGGAGATTTCCCAACAGACACTGCTATGTACTTGAGAGGTCTGATTTTAGCCTCTCAAAGGGTATGTCTACTTTCCTATCAGAGGTGTGATTGCAGCTCACATAGGCATACCCAACCTAGGTTTACTGTAGCAGACTCCAGTGCAATCTGCATAAGCCCATCTAGAACTCTGGGCACGCACTCACCTTCCTAACCCGCACGGTCATCTGCGCTTCCATGTCTTTACTACTATTATTAGGTGGAGCAACACAAGCTGCAATCATACCTCGGACTGCAATGCAGGCATACTCAAAGTCTTAAAAGCTAATCTATCAAATTATGTTCCCTGCTGGTTTTCAATAGAATCAACCCCCAACAAACCCACCTTCTTCAGCATACTATTGTCAGCAGAGCTGGACTTGGAAAACAAAAGTGATAGGTGGTTCAGGACCAAACTTCAATTTTATCTGAACCCCCTAAATTTTGTTACGGGGGTTGAGTGATTCGTTCAGATTATGGCCCATCTCTGAATGTCAGCTGTATTACTGAAATCCACTGTTGGAATAGGAGTCCACAACTTGAAGTCAATATGTCTCCTCCAACAACTAATATGATATGCATCCGAAGAAGTGGGCTGTAGTCCACGAAAGCTTATGCTCTAATAAATTTGCTAGTCTCTAAGGTGCCACAAGTACTCCTGTTCTTCTTCCAACAACTAAATTTTCTTTAGAAACAAGCAGATTTAAAGTACTAATCACTCATTATAAACTTAAGGGATACATTACAGTATGTCATGTCAGTCATAGGAGAATTGAAGGAAAAACAAAACATGGGCATCTGTCTCAACGCAGAAAAAATGCTGCCCCAAACTTTGCTTTGGGATCAGTTATCTACTGCAAAATATCAGAAGGAGACATCTGCTACTTCAGACAAACATATTTGGGACCTGAAGAGCATGTATGGTAAAAAATACTTCAGGATAGATGCCAATTTTTCTGGGAGAGTCTTTTGTCTGCTCAGTCAACCACTAATCTGTATTTCCTGACAAGTAACTTCTGTTTATAGGCAGATGATCTTCAGCTAAAAATCGCTGAGTGTCATTATCCCTGGAGGTCTTGACCCACTTCCCCTTATTTATTTGTAAGTTCCACAGTTAAACAACTATCTCCACCTTTGAACGCTCTTATGTCTAATATATTTATGTGGCAATGAGACTGCTCATTCCTCATATGAGGCCCATTTCATGGCCAAAATATATTCGGAATCCTAAAGAGTTAGTGTCTGTTTTGAACAGCAACTATTCCAAAAATCTCCTTTCAAAATGTTGTAGTCTCCCATACACCACAGTAGACAGAGAATGAAGGAAGAATAACTACACATAAGTCTTCAGATTTTTAGAAAGGAGTCAGATCAGTAAGAACAGCAGCTTCACCCTTGGAACTGCTTCTCGGCATGAGTACAACAGCCTGGAAGAACAGCCAAAGGGTGTGCGGAAATTGCATTTCTGACACTCTCTCCTGCAAGAGAGTTTTTCCCTTGCACCACCTCAGACACACAGACAAAAGTATTTTTCCACATAATTGATCACCAATCCTTCCTTGTTTAGCATCTGAAGAATTTCATTTACTGCTGCAGTTGCCACCCATTTTTGATAGGTGACTACCAATATATATCTTTTTATCATAGTACTTCTGCTACTTCTATGATTGACTCCTTAAGTACTTTAAAGGAACACAGTTCACATGAAAATCAGCACAAAGCCCACCTCAGGGAGATTGCTAGATTCCTGCCACCCAACAGACATCTTAGATAAACAGAGACAACAGGGAATTGAACTGTAATAGTATTGGATGCATATATTCAGGGCGGAGGGATAGCTCAGTGCTTTGAGCATTGGCCTGCTAAATCCAGTGTTGTGTGTTCAATCCTTGAGGGGGCCACTTAGGGATCTGGGGCAAAATCAGTACTTGGTCCTGCTAGTGAAGGCAGGGGACTGGACTCAATGGTCTTTCAAGGTCCCTTCCAGTTCTAGGAGATAGGATATCTTCATTAGTTATTATTATTTATTTTATTTATCTATTAATGCCAAACAAGGATAACAAGTTATTGGACTCCATTTTTAAGATGTGTTTAATGACATGATGGGTTAGCCATTAAGTGGGAAATAGGTCCAATCCTTCTCAATCTCCTAGATTTTTTTTTTTTTTTTTTTTTTTTTTTAAGACAGCAACTAGACCCTTCAAAGTAAGAGACAGAACTGGGAAATGCACCATTGTCATTTCTAACAAATGATATACTGGCAACACAATGTTCTCATGTTTTTGAGTGTTCACAGGAAAAGAAAAAAGAAGCTACTCTGGGTAAAAGAAAGAACAATACTGAACTCTATCTGCTATCCCTTCCCAATTGCTCGCATGCAAAACGTACACTAAGTTTCCTGAAAACAAAAGTCATCCTCTTTAAGAATAATCTAGGAGGATTAGATCTTTATATCAGAAAGATTTTTTTTTTCAGTTGGTGTTAGAGTTTATCATCGGAGAAGTGAGAAGATCAGCAAAAAAGAGGTGTTCTGCCTACAACCTCTGTAATTAAGACAGGACTCCTGGTAAAGGACATAAGTGCAGTAGGAAAATCTCAAATTCAAAAGTTTATAGAATGTAAAAGGATCCTCTGTCGGTCACGGCTTCTAAAGTTGGTTGAAGGGATATTTGAAAGGCCTTCCTATCAAAAGTTGGCTGCAAAAAGGGTCTTATGCAGTGAGCTTTTTGTTAGCCCTTTAACGTCAATTAACTGTTAAACTCAAAATTTGGCTGCCTCAACCTTTAAACTTCAAAGCAAAATAATCAGTTTGCCACTGCTTAACTGAAGATACAGACTGACAGCTAGGCCCTGACCTGGGCCTGGAGCTCTGGGTTAGGCCTCTCGAGCTCCTCTTCTCCTGTCTCAGTTTCACCCACAGCTGCCCTCTAGTAGAGGAAGGCAAGCCTTCTTATCTTGCCTGATAGTTCCTGATTGCCTGGGAACCGTCACCAATGGGAGCTGCAGGGGCAGCACCTGTGGATGGGGCAGTGCACAGAGCTGCCTGGCCATGCCTTCACGTAGGAGCCAGAGTGGGGACATGCCGCTGCTTCCAGGAGCTGCCTCAGGTAAGCGCTGCCCAGAGCCTGCACCCATGACCCCCTCCCGCGCCACAACCACTGCCCCACCCTTGATCCCCCTCCCGCCCTCCAAACCCCTCAGTCCCAGCCCAGAATCCCCTCTCTTGCCCTGAACTCCTCATTTCTGGCCCCACGCCAGAGCCCGCTCCCCCAGCCGGAGCCCTCAACCCCAACCCCTGATTTTGTGAGCATTCATGGCTCACCATACAATTTCCGTAGCCCTCGGGCCAAAAAGTTTGCCTACCCCTGCTCTAAAGTGTGTTATGCTGCTAAGACACCAGGAACCTAATTATATTTCTGTTCGCGCTACCACCCTATCCGACGATGTCAAAAGCAAATTGCTTACTGTATACTTACAACTGAAAAAACTAAGAAGTAACCACAGGAAGCCTGAAGTTGCCTCTGCTGTATATGTATTTTCCCTGAAGCAAAAGATTGTCAGTTCCCATTTTAAAAAACCCCTCAAATCTCCAAATCCAGACTGATCCTGCTGCCTGGCAGGTGCACTGAGGAGACCAGAAGACCAACCATTCAGTGTTGGAGAAATTCAGATGGCACAATATGCTAAAAAAGCTGATTTCATAAAAGTGATTTGAATGTGGCAAATAGGGGAAAGCAAAATTATATGAATCAGTACATTATGTTTTGTACAGTTTTGTTGCTCCCTATTCATTGTCTATGTCATAACTATAAAGGGAAGGGTAACAGCTGTCCTGTGTACAGTACTATAAAACCCCTCCTGGCCAGAGACTCCAAAATCCTTTTCCCTGTAAAGGGTTAAGAAGCTCAGGTAACCTGGCTGGCATCTGACCTAAAGGACCAATAAGGGGACAAGATACTTTCAAATCTTGGGGGGGGAAGGCTGTTGTTTGTGTTCTTTGTTTTGAGAGTGTGTTCGTTCTCAGGACTGAGAGGGACCAGACATCAATCCAGGTTCTCCACATCTTTCTAAACAAGTCTCTCCTATTTCAAACTTGTAAGTAAATAGCCAGGCAAGGCGTGTTAGTTTTCCTTTGGTTTTCTCAACTTGTAAATGTACCTTTTACTAGAGTGTTTATCTTTGTTTGCTGTACTTTGAACCTGAGACTAGAGGGGAGTCCTCTGAGCTCTTTAAGTTTGATTACCCTGTAAGGTTAATTTCCATACTGATTTTACAGAGATGATTTTTACCTTTTTCTTTAATTAAAAGCCTTCTTTTTAAGAACCTGATTGATTTTTCCTTGTTTTAAGATCCAAGGGTTTTGGATCTTGATTTACCAGGAGTTGGTGGGAGGAAGGAGGGGGAATGGTTAATTTCTCCTTGTTTTAAGATCCAAGGGGTTTGGATCTTGATTTACCAGGAGTTGGTGGGAGGAAGGAGGGGGAATGGTTAATTTCTCCTTGTTTTAAGATCCAAGGGGTTTGGATTTGTTTTCACCAAGGATTTGGTGAAGGTTTTTTCAAGGCTTCCCAGGAAGGGAATCCATTGAAATGGTGGCAGCCGAACCAGAGCTAAGCTGGTAGTTAAGCTTAGAAGTTTTTCATGCAGGCCCCTACATTTGTACCCTAAAGTTCAAAGTGGGGATCCAGCCTTGACAGTCTACATCACAAAATTTTGAGCATATGTATCAGTCTCATTAGTAGGCAAAATCTGGCCGCATTTTGGCTCGCAACACTCTATGCATCCTTAATCAAACTACATTTTAGAAAGAGTATTGAAAAGTTTAATTTGGGAACTTTAAATATTTTTAGCAGTATATCCTATGTGACATGAGTGAAAAATTGACAGAAAACAGGCTGGAGAGACACTAACACTCTGTATGTTCGCTCTAATACAATAATAAAGCATATTTCCCAGAAGCAGTTAAAACATTCCAACTCTTTGAAATTATCACATTTCATGGGGGGAAAAAACCAAACAAACCTCAAAATGGCAACCAGAAGGTATTTGCTTTCATTTTCTATGTGAGTCATCATCATCAGGTCAAATCCCAAAGGGATTCTGCCTCTTTGCAGATCAGAGGTCACCTGAATTGAGTTTGAGCAAAATGATTAAAGTAATCTAGATGTATATTCAGTTTATGGCCATCACTGGAAATATTATTGCACCACTGAAGCTTCTGGCACCCACAATTGCCAGCCCTGTAGCAGCATTCCTTGTATAATCACTTCAGAATTCTTTCAATCTCATAATACTTCCATGCCAAGAAAGCCACCCACATTGAACCAATGCTAATTGAGGCATTAGCTGGGTTCAATTTTGAATGTCTTCATTTCTGATCTTGTCTTGCTACTTCATCCATTCATAGATTCCAAGGCCAGACAGGACCACGGTGATCATCTAGTCTGACCTCCTGTATAATACAGGCCACAGAACTTAACAAAAATAAAATGTGGCTATGAAGCAGCTGAAGGTGACTATGAGAATCAAAACCATCAATCCTGTGTTTTTCAATCTCAATTTTCTTGTCACCATTTCCTGGCCAGCATTCCGATAAAGCACAGATCTCAAAGTTCAGACTTTTCAACAGCTAAAGCCATCCTACAAGCAGTTGTGGACAATGATTAGACATTCCAGGCATCAACTTTACATTTGCCACCACCATGCCTGAATGGCCCTTTCACAAGGTTTCATTGGTCATTTTCACCTCAGTGGCAGTAAAAACACAAAACAACTAACCCCCGCCCCACACACACACACACACCATCACCACCTCTTGACCATTTCAGCTACAAAGACAATTGACCAGATTGTCGCAGGTGGTCAGATTCACTGTCAATACTTTCATGACAAGAACATACCAACCCAGGAGAAAATCCCAAATTAAATGATCACCATACCAAGCCAACCTGTAACAAACTACTGAGTCTTGAGAAAGTTACCTTTACTGGACAGCTTTGCTACCATACTATAAGTTTGTACTGCACTTAGTAAAAAAGGACCTTGATCTGGTTGGCCACTAGACATTCCCAGAATATAAATGTTAAAAAACAACATTAATATTGGGATTTGTAATAGGCTGACTTTTACTGAAAACAGCACCCTGTTAGCAGGGGAAGATCCTAGTAAAAATGATAGTGTGTTTTTTGACCCAGTGGAGCAGCTCTCAAGTAGCAATAATTAAAACTTGGCAAAAAACAGACAAGTCTTGAAGGAAGGAAGGAAGCCAATGTGCTGCAAAGCAGGGGAGAATCCATCAACTGGAGTAAAGGAATCAAAAGGAGCAGTCAAGCCTGGGGTTATTGTTACACATCTACCCCGACATAACGCAACCTGATATAACACAAATTTGGATATAACGTGGTAAAGCAGAACTCCAGGGGAGCGGGGCTGCGCACTCCGGCGGATCAAAGCAAGTTTGATATAACACGGTTTCACCTATAACGCGGTAAGATTTTTTAGCTCCCAAGGACAGCATTTTGGAAGTACCCTTGTGGTTTAAAAAATAAAGAAGAGAAAAATCAGACTCCAGAAGAGCTGACTTTATTTTGACTTTGAGAGGATAGTTTTATTTGGAGTGGGCTGCGGTTTTCACCTGCGTACAGGCCGCTTGTGGCATATGAGGCCATTTTACTCCATAGTTTATAACTTTGTCATGTACATAATATTGGAGAAAAACACCAAACAGAACATACAGACACTTTCTGAGCTACAAAATATTTTCTTGGATGCTCTAGCCCTGTGTATGCATAGGTGCACAGTAAACGTCAACTATATTTCTCTCAGTACTATGTATACTGGTTGTGTTGTGTGGATGTAAGTGAGGTGGTGCTGGGAGATCTGTTAAGATGGAAAATGGGGGGGTGTGCTCCTGTGAGTGGCTGTGTGTTTTGGACGTTATTGTGTGTGCTGGTTACACTGATTTGTTATGCACTGGAGTGTTGTGTGGATGGTGAATGAGGGCTGTGTGCTGTGATAAGGGGCAATGCATATTTGGGGTTATTGTGTATGCTGGTTATATGGGTAAGTGTGTTGATTTGTGTCTAACTTAACAGAAAAAAGTAGTTTTTAAACCAAGGTCAATACAAATAACACTTTTATTAATAACTTTATAGTACCCAAAAACGTGCTTGGTGTTCCACTGAATTCTTAGGAAAACTGGATCCTTTTCCCAGAAGAGCTTACCATTCGCACGCCTCTATCCCGCAAGCAGTCAGGCTTGAAGTCAATGGGAAGACTCTCCTGTGTGAAGTGATGCATACGTGGAAGTGACTGCAGGACTGAGGCATAAGTTTTAGGTGGGACATGATGAGCGAGGGGAACAAACAAAGACTGGCCTAGATATTGCATGACGAAAAAGACCAGGAATGTGATTTAACTAGACTGCAACTTTATTAAGACAAATAGCTCGGAACTATTCAGCAATAATTTGTCCAGCACAGGTTATCCTTCCTATTGTAATTAATTTAATCTCGTGGATGGCTGCTGTCAGCTCCCCTTCCTCTTTATCTGGTCCCAGCACTATTTCTGGGACCCCATCACCCTACCATCACACAAAAAGGTTAAGGGGGCTGTCTCCACACTGCACCAGACATTTGCTACCTTCTTTAGGATCCTTTCTCCTAATCCACTTCCAATTACAATTTCAATTTTTCAGGAAATTGAAGCCCTCGTTCAATGAGTACCTGAACTGGGGATCTACTAAACTGTGACAAAATCAATTTTACAATCTAACTTACCTACTGGAGACCTGGCCAACCAGGCAGTGAGGGGAAATTCCTTACTAGCGCCAAAAGGTATCTAGCATGAGCCCACAACAAGATCCTAAAATTCAGTCCTATTCAAAGGGAGTGGGAGGAAGCTTTATTCCCCAGTGCAGGATGGTGTCAGTGGGCAGGGCGAAGGGCTTACGAGCCATCCCACTGGGTGCCAGGCAGTCAATAGGCTTATGTTCCACTCTTCTGTACAAACAATGAATTGCAGAGTCCCACTCCTCCTCTTCTCCTGAAGCCAATAAGAAAAGGGATGTGAGTGCTACAATTCTTAAAAGGTTCAAGAGTTCTCTCCCCCCACCACCACTGGCCCAGACAGCGACATTTCTTTCACCATCTCTGATGTTGTTAAGGACATTATAGCAATGTATCAGTGTGGTTACTCAGGGCTTGTCTTCACTACGGGGGTAAGTCAAACTAAGTTACGCTACTTCCGGTACATGAATAATGTAGCTGGAGTCCACTTAGCTTAGGGCGACTTACCCCAGTGTCTCCACTGCTCTGTGTCTATGGAAGACGCTCTCCAGTCAACTTCCCTTACTCTTCTTGGAGTGCTGGAGTACCAGGGTTGACGGGAGAACACTCTGTGATCAAAGGTTAGCAGGTCTTCACCAGACTCACTAAATCAATCTCCCTGGTAGCGGAGACCAGCTCAGTGCATTTAATACAATTCTGATTTTCCTTTTTTTATTTATAATGACTTAATGTTTGGCCTGGCACTCAATTTGGATGATAAGAATAGATTAGTGCAATAAAAAGCAGGAACTGAATCTGTCTAAACACAATGTTGCCCTGTTTCAGCTGCAAACACAATAGTGGAATGTTCAAATCCAAAACAAAATGCTGTTTTCTGTGAGTAGTTTCAAACTGCATAGACACCTTCCTATCTATATTACTTAGTGAGCTTTTTTTTTTAAAGACATATGCAAACCTAAATTTTCAGCAACATTGCATAACCATTTCAAAATCTATCAGTATATTAAAACATCTTTCCAAAATTATCTCAATTCAAATCTAAAACTGACTGACTAAATTATGTAGCATGAAAGATAAAATGCTTTTAGTGCAGAGCAATAAATTTCCATCATGAGTTCTCTGGTATTTGAAAGGAAAAGGAAAAATTGGTCTCTGACCCCACAAGCCTAGAAGTGAAACATCTGTTGGATATATAAGGATATTGTTGGCTAAGTTACAAAGCAGGAGAATAGTCCATTGGTCAGTGCACTCTCAATGAAGAGAGGTTTTTGTTTATTGGAGTAAGCCGAAACTAATATAGCATTTTCAGAAATCGTATAAAATATTATACTAGCCATAAAAATGTTGGCAAATCACACCCTTTGAGGATATATTTCAGATTGCTTGTATATTAAAAAGTCAAATTGTACAGCACAGCAATTAGCACGGATATGTATTTTATACTGAATGCAGATGGCTACCTTTTGAGGGGGAGGGCAGCAACTAGGATAAAACTGTTTTACCATTTTGATAGTATGATATATAAAGAGATTGCACACTACAATGGAATTCCATTTATCCAGTCCCTCACCATACAAACCTCCTGTTCTAGTAAGCTGCCAATGCTTCCCCCTCTTTTTCTGACTCCTTGACTACTGACTGCCAGCTATCTGAACATGTTTGTTATCCTCCAGCAGCTCAGAAAAACAAATTCTGGTGAATCTGTAAAGAGCTTCCTCAGTTTCTTAAACTTACAACAAAAATTAGGAGTCTTTTCCCCAATCCAGCTCTTTTAAAACCATCTATTTACATCTCTGTGGAATTCACAGATTAAAATGCTAACAATTGATTCACAGAAGCAGTCAGTGTAACATCTGAAGAAAGCAGTTTCCCCACACACCCTGAAGCCTACAAGTGTCAATAAGGTCTTAAAAGGCTATCAGTCAATGAAACTGACCTCACCAACTCAAAGCCTGCAGCTGATACTGTTGATATCAAAGCTTTTAGTCTCCCCTTCCTAAGCAAGGCAACTGAAAAGCTAGCTCAAAGAACATCTCCAATTTTGTCAGGCCTCTGGCACACCTTGACACTTTCCAACTGGATTTTATACCTGGTCATGGCACAGAGATAGAGGTAGATCATGCTGGTGGAACATCTCCTTGGGACAAGAAGCATAAAAATATCCACATGGGATATCACAGCAGCATATTCAGCTAGGAAATGCTGCTGATGCACCTCAGAGTCCTAGCGGGGCAGGAAGGAATTACATTGATCTGGTTCAGATACTTATCATACAAGTCTTAATGGGTCATTACGAGTGGGTACACCTCTGCATCTTGAGCTCTGCAATGCTCCACCTTTTTACCACTCCCCCAGCCTATCAATTTAATATTTTCATAAAATCACTGGGAAAAAAATCAGGAAATAGAAGCTTACATTCCACCCATGTGTAGAAACCATCCAGCTTCATCTCTCTTTAAAAAACAAAAAAACAAAAAACAAAAAAAACCCACCATTGCAGACTGCATTATCTTCCAGCTATCCAAATATTGAAGCAAGATCAGTGCCTAGATGAGAAGTTGGCTGACCATAAATCCAGGTAAGGTGAAAATGATTACAATGGAAAGAACTGAGAACTAACCAAGATCATATCTTCTCCTGTCAAGGGCATCTATCCTCCAATTACCTACAGGTTCCATGTGTGTTAATGGGAGGGAAGAGAACAAAAAATGCATTTTTACTTTATATAACCTCCGGAAAGCACTCAATTACCACAGTGATGAACACAATATCTAGACAGATTGAAGAACTTACTGCTCAAGGTCTAAGTTTTTGACCTAGGCATATACCAGGAATCACCCAAATTTTGCTAAACTGGATTCTAAATTTTCCCATGATCTGTGCCTCTCCCTTATAGAAGGGGATTCTACAGTACACTCAGTCAGTTATCTTTAGGTAGTTAGTGATTTTGTTTCAATAAAATGTTTTTATTCAGGGATTGTGTTAAAGTTGCAGTAAAAAACAACATGAGTTTCAAATTGAATCTAAGACTAAAGCTCCTTCAGTAAAGATGCTTTGAACTTCAAGCACATTAGTGAGAATTCTTTTAATAGCCATTAATATGTGCAAAACTTATAAAGCAAGAAACAAAACAAAAAGTGCCCACTGTACACTCTGGCAAATCAAATCTATCTATATTTTTTCCCCAGAGAGATATTAAACAAAGACCAATTTATCAGTTGCTTTCCTGAGTATTCATGGCCGTTTTCTCAGAAGACATGCAGCTAATTGCTTAAGTGTTCAGCAGTCTGAAGTCTATTTAAACATCCAATATGAAGTTTTTAAATTGTACTATATAATAATTGCACTCAAGCAAGATATTTAAAAACCATTGGTTTTGGTGAGTTATTAACTACTGCAAGACGAAATACTGAACCACAATTTTAACGATCATTGTCTAGAGTCATTTATACTTTCAGAAAACAAAAATATTTGAAATAGCCTTTTAAAGGATTAGTAACAAATCCCTGAAGGAATGCAGCCAACTTCAGTCTTTTTAAACCTTAGAGAGTCAATTCTGACATAGACTGAGCGTTAATGAAGACAGTGTTTACAACTGACATAGCACCTTAAGTGTGAGAATCTTACAAGTAAATAATAAGCAGAGTGCATGGCATTTTAGATCTTGTAATCAAAATGAAAAATACAAAGAAGACAGATTATGACTGTTGGGGAGAGGCTGGAAAGTGCAATGAAGAGGTCTATTAATAGGAGAGAAAACTACACTTGGGGACTTAGTTATTTACCAAAGAGTATTCTATACAGTATTTTGTGTTGCATATTTCTTATTACATTTTCAATGTTATGAGTAGTAGCCGTGTTAGTCTGTATCAGCAAAAACAACAAGGAGTACTTGTGGCACCTTAGAGATTAACAAATTTATTTGGGCAA
This sequence comes from Trachemys scripta elegans, assembly GCF_013100865.1. Taxonomy (NCBI): domain Eukaryota; kingdom Metazoa; phylum Chordata; order Testudines; family Emydidae; genus Trachemys; species Trachemys scripta. Next base: position 170,984,938 of record NC_048298.1, on the reverse strand, counting down.
AAGCTTTCGTGGGCTAGAACCCACTTCATCAGATGCATGGAGTGGAAAATATAGTAGGAATATACATACATAGTACATGAAAAGATGGGGGTTGACTTACCAATTCTAACAAATTGAATTGTCTCATTAGAATTGTAAGGCAACCCCCATCTTTTCATGTACTATGTGTATATATATTTTCCTACTGTATGTTCCACTCCATGCATCTAATGAAGTGGGTTCTAGCCCACGAAAGCTTATGCCCAAATAAATGTGTTGTTTTTTTCAATTTTATGTAATTTTAACATCTATCTGAGGATTATTGTTGAAAAGCTTCAGAGCAGAAGGGTGTTTGAAGAAGGTATTGGAAAACAGAAATGATGGTCAAATGGAGCTTAAAATAGACTTCTAAGAAATGAACACCAGTGGGAAAAAGACACAAAGGGAGCATGAACTCTTGAAGCTTATGGAGTGAAAGGAACATAAGTAGAAGTTAACAACAAATGAGGGAAGGGATGCAGGTCATAGCAGAGTTGTTTACCGCTTTGAAAGAAAGATCCAGCTGCTTGAAATTAAAAGAAAATGATGAGTGAAAACCAATGAAAGGATTTGAATGGAGAGAGACACTATTGAAGAGGAAAATAAAGCACATTACAGACAGACCAGATGATAGTGAGACGAAAAAGGAGGCTAAAGAGGAGAAAGTTACACTAGTTAAGGCAAGACAGGAACAAAGGCCCATATCTTCAAAGGAATTTAGGCACCTAATTCCCATTTACTTCAGTGGGAATTTGGCCCCAATCCTCAAAGGATTTTTTTACACCTAACTCCCAATTTTTTTGTGAAGATCTGGGCCGAAGTCCACAAGTGTTTTTAGTGGTAGGTATGAAGAGGCAAGTGACAGAGGTTTTAGAGATGGCATAGAGAAAGAACGAACAGAACATGATCATCATCTACAATGGGGGTGGGAGACAGTCAGAAAGGGTTGGGGGGAGAATTATCCATTAGGTTTTGAGCAATACAGTTATATTTATAGAATGTATGCATGATTTTATTTATGGTAGCACCCAGTGTATGCTAGGTGCTTTCCAAACACTGAGGAAAAAAAGTTCCTATTATGAAGGATTTACAATCTATGGACAGACAAGTAGAGGAAAGAAAGAATAAATAATGTATAGACAATTTACATCCAGATTTTAAAAAGCTGTTGAAAAATTAACATGGGATAGCAAGTTTTCCTTTTTACTTATAAGGCTCATATATATATTTGTTAGATTTAAAAACAAAACAAAAAAAACCTAATGAATTTTCATAACTTCAAGTTACATCCTTATTCTTAGGGTAGCAATTTCAAAAAACAAATTTCATCTCAAGCACAGCTACCTCATCATCTACAACTCATAAGTAATGTTTTTTATTCTGGAGTTAAGTTATCCATGTACTAAATTTGCACATTCCCCTCAAATGCATTAGACTCATTTTAATTACCCTCTTTCCCCTCCTAGACTACATCACAAGAATTAGTCCAATCCTTCTAGCAAGATAAAAGTAGAGCTGGAATCTTTATTGCCAATACACATTAATCTCACTAGAAACTCATGCTTTTAAAGTAGCAACATCCATCTCTATTACAGCTGTGGTAAGCTATCAACCATGACTTGAGAGATGGACACAAACTGCTACAGGATTTGTTTCCACCCTCGCTAAGCACTGTCTAACATATATTTAATCAAGTTTCTGCTCTCAGGCTTTAAAAGCAAATAGATGATGCCATTCCATACCAAGAACATAAGCAGTGCGTATTTTGTAAAGTCATAAATGTATTATGATATATTTAGATGCTTTCCATGTAAACAACTACCCGAAACAAACAAGTCTTCAACCTGAAGTAAGCCTTCCAGGAAAGGCTGAATGCTTTCAGGGGATTAATTAGATGGAGCCACTAGGCCTTAAGGCTCACAGCCGCTCCCTAGTGCCCTGTGCAAATACTAGGAATCAAAAGCATAGCTAGGGGTTTACTAACAAGTATCAGTTGCCTATTCTCTATAGGTAGAGTACTAATCTAATTCTTTTTACTGGTCTAATGTGCCATTACATGGCAAATCAGTAGATTTTGCTGGGCACATATCAATTTGAAGGCATGTTTATTTGACGACAATTCATCTAGTACCAGATTTTAAAGAAACATGAAATTAACTTAATCTGGTGACTGCAGGAGAACACAGATTTATTTGCTGAGGTGTTTGGTTTTGTTTTTAAATAGCTTGTTGCCTTTTTGTTCATAACTGGAATACTAAATTGTCAGCTATCTGTGGTTTGCTGGTGATTCCACCTTTAACTTATTCACAACTTATTTGTGTTTGCCTCCTTCTGGTACAATATTTGCAGGTTGTGACAGCTGACATATTTGCATTAAAAAAAATCATCAAACCCTCACAGTTACAGGACCTTATAGAAAGCAGATAATAAAAGGCCAAGCTTCAGAGGACAGACACTATCCTTACCACTGCTCTTGTGAAGAATAAAATAGACAGCTAGATTTCAATATTGTTGTGGAGGAAATGTCTTCAAAGAATAGGGACTGAGGGGGGACATTTTGTTTGTAGATCCTCCCTGAATCTGACAAAACAAAATGCAGCACTGACAGAAATAATTAAATGGGTAAATCACTATACAGAAAAAGGCAAATTACTATGTGCAGTGGCTATAAGAACTACATTCTGATGGTTGGCAAATGGCCAAATAAATTGATCCCCTATAGACCAGCTCAGAACATCTGAATTGGAGGAGTTCGCACTTTCGACATGAGATGAAGGCACAGGGTAATATTTTCAAAGTGTTTACGTGATTTAGGAACCCATGTCCCATTGAAAGTCTGAGGGACTTGCGCTTCTAAGTCACTTATGGAAGTATTTACCCACAGACAACAAGTGTGGGGATCCTCTGGGATAAGTAATTTTAAAGTAAAGCCAGCTATGTCCTTTTTAATGATTCAAGACCATACAATTGTGAAATTCTTTGAAAAAACCTAGTTTTTACTAGAGGTTTTTCTTTAACACTGGAAGCTGCACTAATAGAAAAAAAGCCCACAAAATTTCACAATAAATGATTTATGTACCTCTCAGAAAGTGCCTCATATACACCACCACCACCAATTTTCTACAATGTACTTAATGTTTAAGATGTTACAGACTCTATTCTTACAGACCATATCTATTCTTAACAATTACAGCCTTCATTGTCTGGGCTTTTGCAGTTGCATTCACAGTACAACTTTTTATGGAACTAAGAATTAGATGTGCTGATTGCTCATTGTATTATGCTGAGCATTTCAATTTATAGTTTTTGTCTGCATTAAAGGTATCTAAGGGGAATTAGATGCCATGTCCCATTAATTTCAATGGGAATTGGGTGCCTAACTCCTTTAGGCTCTTTTGCAGGACCAACAGCCTTAGGACCTAGTGGCTGTCAAAGAATAATTATTTGCTCACCTCTCCCGATCACTGTCACCTGCTCCTCTATAGACGGATCACACCTTCTTCTAATTTGCGGCCCAGCTATGGAACCCTCTATTCAAGTTAGAGAGTACTTACTTACACGAGAAAGCCAAATGGGACTACTTGAGTGAATAAGTGTTTACCAACATTAATAAGGGTTCCTCTAGTGGGCTCTTGGAAAGTGCCTAGCAGATTATTGGTGCTAGAAGTAGTAAATAACAATCATTGCACAAAAAAGTAAAGCAAATCTTCAAGCCATTCTTTGTGGCATTTGTAGCTATGATTTTCTCTTCAATAGATTACATCATTATATGTTAGATGTCTGACTGGCAGGGTAATCTAGGCATTTGGGCTTCATGTTTTAATTAATTGAGTTACTGAAGGACTCCAGATTGTGGATATTGCAGCATGAGGATCTTGCAGCAGTTTCTGCTATTCTATTTGGGTTTTGTTTGTAATTTCCTTTCTCTAAAATAAAAGCCATCTAGACCAAAAGAAAATGGATTTCCCCCCTCTATGTTTATGGAAAACACAGAGTAGGTTGAGAGTCCACAAGACTTCACTTTGCATTTCAGGGATTTAAACTGAGTGCAAAACTGTGGGTACCAACATTTTTCTGTGCCCCATATTTTAAAAGTTTCCCATGAGAGCATCCTTTCCTTGCTCTTTCAAAAGAGCTGACACACTAGATTTGACCACTGGTTCACTGAGTCAAATATCCTGTTTCTAAGAGTGACTAGTACCAAAGGCTTTAGAGGAGATGGCAAGAAATACTGTAATGGGCAATTATAGATTCACCACCTAAATGGACTTTTCCTACCCTATTTATTGTCTTGTCCCTGTAGTGACAGCCAGGTGCATTCTCCTAAGGACTTCCACATTACTAGGTTGTAAATTATCCATATGAGTAATTCAAATTATCTCTTCTAATAACTATTAGTTTCCATTTGTCAGCAATGAATTTCACCTGGCATCACGTTGCCTATTAACCTAGATTTGTGAGTTCCTTCTGTGACATTGGCCAAAAGCAAAATGAAATTGGTGGCTCTTCCTCATTTGATGAAGTGGAAGAGATGTCCTTTCCCTAAACAATGTCAGAGGAATTCTTTGACAATCTATGTATTTAATAGTAAACAAGCACAGTATTGTAGTTCTTCAGTCTCATTTCTTTTGTAACAAAATTGATTATATTCCTTAACAATATTAATTTCCCCTTCATTCAAATACAAGTCACAGAAGACAATAGACAATGTTTCAAATTTTTTTTCCCAAATAAAACTTGGATTCACAGGTTTGTACTGTGTTTCAATTTAAACGAAATAAGGGATTCATCTGGCTAACCGTTTCTTCTATGAGTCATCCCTTTGATTATTAGCAACGTGACTACTTGTGTGACAGTTAGAAATACTCATATGAATAAGAACTTGCAGGATCAAGCCCTAATACAGATCAGCAACATCAGTAAAGAAAAGCTTTTCCTGGTATATTTTCGTAAGGAAAAATCCCTGTTTTCAAGTAAAAGCTGTCAAAATGCCAAGAATAAATTAGTAGAAAATCCCCACTTTCACGTTAAAAGCTCTCATAATGCCAAGAATAAATTAAAGGGCAAGGGGGAGGGAAAAGGGGAATTATGCTACAGAGGCCACCTCCACAGAATACTGCAGTGAATGCAAGCGCCTAAAGCCTCGCATACTTATCAGCTTTTGTGTACGGTAGCTCCCTTTCTCTCTCTATTCTCCTCCCTTAATTACTGTACTATCTTTCTATAAAAAAACTTTCATCCTTATAGATCTATCTTTCTACAATCCACTGTAACTCCTCTGCAACCGAATGCTATTCTAACTTAATGTTGGTCTGATAAAGAATAGTTATTTTAGTACAAAAAGATCTGGTTTTGAATATTCCACCTTTCTTATTACTAGTTACAGAGTGTGCAGGCAGGGACAATTACTAAAATGCCTTTGAATTAAAATGTCTGATAAATTAATCTACTCTCATGGATTATGCACCTTCAAATAAGGAAGCTGACAAAATTTCAGTAATTAAGGATAAAAACCACTGGAGACATTTAATAGAAGTTTAACAACCGCTACATTTGGAATTATAGAACAGAGTTCTTCTTTTAGGAAAACATTGTGGGTACAAATGCTTATACTTTATCAGAAGTTATTCTAACTTGAATATTCATCTGTGCATCTACACTCTTCTGTAAATCATTTAAAGTAAACTCTGAATACACCAGCATACCAATGAAATGTAACAGCAAAATTGATTTTTGCATTTCCTTCAAATAAAATAAACTTTAAGTTAAGCTTTCAACAACACACTATGACAGCAAGGATGCAGGATATTTTTTGCTCTCACAAGTGAGAGACAAGAAGATTTCTTTAGAAGACTAAAAATAGAATACATCAGCATTAGAAGAGCCCAATGGAATATAGACGGATGAAAGGGTCTTTACATATTCGGTCTTAGAATTGCTACATAGACAGTAGACATTCTTGTCTTCTCAGAGTATATACTTCTTAAAGGCAAAAAGGTGAAGAGTGAGAATGCAGCATGGTTAACCTTGACAGATCACAGTACTTTCTTTATAAAAGCAATTTATAATATTGATAGAAAGTCCCTGTTTTTATGTAGTGTCACACAACATTATTTAAAAATAACACACTAATTTGTGTAAGTTGAGTTTGCAAGTTGGCCAGCCACACTGCACACAGAAAGACCATAGCAGAGCCTGAGGTTGAACACAATATTACTTATATGCAATTGTATTTTGTATTAAGGTGCCATAGGACTGCTTTTGGATAAAGGAATTTTCTTTAAAAGTTAGGAAATTCTTGATTCAGCTACTGGCATTGGCTGTAGTTGCTCATAATCAGGTCTTAATGAAAATGATGTCTAAAAAACCCATCCCTGTTTAGCGCAAGTATGAACATTTCTTAAATTCTTTCTACACAATCTCAAATGACAATAAGTTTTGTATGCTAAAGTTAGAATTTTTTTCAAACAAACATAGGCTTTAGTATTTTACGTTAAAGGTCTTAATTGTTTTGGGAAAAAAGATATTTCTTCTCATTATGATGGCATGTACTTTTAAAATTCCAAATTTTCTTCTATCCAAAATTTAGATTTGGTTTGTGAAGTTTCTTTTTTGGAAGATAATTAACAATTCCTTAAAACTAAAACAATCTGCATATGGAATTCCAATACAGGATGAGTCACGTGGACCAAAACTGGTGATTTTTTTTTAAAGTGTCATTGGTAGATTATTTGTTAGTTTTAGATGAACATTGGATATTAATGTTTTGAACAACACTAAGTTGATTAACAGAGACTGATCCTGCAAACACTTACTCACACAAGTAGTCCTTATTTTAGCAATCATATGTTCATTACTTATATTATGGATGTTCTTAGAGACCCCAATAAGGATCAGAGACTACTGTAAAAACAGAATCCACTGCCCATAGACCTTTTATTCCATTAAACACATGATGCAACAAGTGGGTAAAACAATCAGGAGGACTTCAAATGTGCTACTCACATGAGTAATTGTCTGTAATTTCTGTGACTTAGTTTATTTGGTCAAAACTGATTTTTTCTTAAAAATTTTCAGTGGTATTAAGTAATTATTTTTGTACTTTCATACGCCTTTGGCAGGATTCTTCAAATATTGGAAACCTTCCAAGTACATAACTCCCACTGATTGTCAGGATCAGACCCCCTTAACCCGATTCAGCACAGCATTTATGCATGTTTAAATGCTGTGCTTAACTAGGGCTGCTATGTATATTATATTTCTGTTCAAAAAGTTATGAAGATAAATAAGTAAAGTATTTATAAATACATAAAAAGGGGGAAGGGAAGACTTCAGAGAGGAATTGGGATATACATTTGAGTAAATCAAGGCATTCCCTTTCTTAGCTTCCATGATAAAATGTGCTGCTTTCATAAAACTTGCAGGCTCAGGAGGAAAAAAAATATAACTCATTATTTTAAAACTGTAAGTCAACTAATTATAGACAGCTTGAGGAGGACAAAATTAAGTCTGAATAGGTCCTTCATTTGATTTCTAGAACTGTACCCTCACACCCCTTTAATATATGATCAAAACTTCAAAATACCAGTACAGATGCTTTTCTATTGCTTTTACAGAAGTTAAATCGGGGCTTGGATTGAGCTTTGTGGAGGTACAGTGCACTAGCATCTTTTTCATGCTGCCTCCTTATTCTCCGGAATCTAACATTTCATTTAAAAAACTAAAGTGTGGGGGACAGAGCCAGGTTCTAGCTGTTATAGATGCTGAAATAGCTATAGTTTATATATTAAACTATAGTGACCTTTGCCTGCATCTGCAGAACCTGAAACAATGACTGATAGGTGTGACCTGCCCCCTTCTTCATAATGAATGCTAACTCAGATAGTACTTTAAAGTGTCAGTGCTTTCATTGCTCATAAACACATGTAGACGAGAGGGAGCATTAAATTGTGAAGATATGCACCATCTACTGTAAGATATAGCTGATTTTGAATCATGAGTGAGATCAGGAGAATACTGTCATTCCCTCCCCTTTCCTCCACCCCATTCTTCTCCCCCCTCCCCCAAAAAAATTAGCAGGAAGCAATCCCAAGGAGCCCAGCAGAACCTACCAGGGCATCTGAACCCCAACCTCAAGAAGTCAACAGAACTTACAAGCCTCACCAATGGGAAGCCAAACACAATGAACTCAGAATTGTATTGAGAGCTCACTGAAAGGGAGCAAAGCCAAAGGACCCCAGAGAATAGGTGAATATATTTTGAATGTCTACATAGTCTGTCATGGATGGAGTTTAATGTAAGCACATTATTATTTATTCTGTGGAAAGAGCTTGCAAGATCACTGCTACCTTTTTTCTCCCCAGTCTGACACAAGGTTAAGTAAAGGGTAAAAGAGCAATCTAGAAGGGCTAAGCAGTCTAGAAGGGTGACATTTAAAAAAAATAAAAATCTTTAGTTTACACATATGGGGTTTAGGTTTTTTAATTAGTTTGAAAAGATTTTTTTTAAGCCTTTCCTTCTAGATCAGGTTTTCTAAACCCTTTATCATTTTGTTGTTCTCCTCTGGACTCTCTCCAGTTTATCCACATCTTTCCTAAAGTGTGGTGCCCAGAACTGGAAGCAGTACTCCAGCTGAGGCCTCACCAGAGCCAAGTAGAGTGGGACAATTACCTCCCATGTCTAACATATTACATCCCCGTTAATACACTCCAGAATATTAGTCTTTTTAACAACTGCATTCCTTTGGTGAGACTCATTCAATTTCAGAATCACTATAACACCAGATCCTATCACCTAACCAGTTATTCCCCCTTTTGTATTGCATATTTGTTTTTTTCTTCCTAAATATCTAACAGATCAGCCCCGCCCCTTTACCAGTCCCCCTCCTCACCCCCCGGTCCAGACCCACCCCCACTTGTAGAACTAACTTGAGGTTACAGCACCTCAGTTACATCCAGACAACATTTCTCTGGTCCAACCTGGAACATGGATTGGTTGTGAAACTTTTCCACTGTAAACCTCCTCATCTGATCTAAGCTGAGCTGTTCTCTTCTCTTCTAGCTTCTCTTCGTTTGCAAGCTGCCAACTCAAAGGAAAAAACACAATGTCTTTAGGTAAGCATAACCTTCTCCGATCTTGACTGGATCCTCTTCTTTTTTAACATTCTCTCCAGGCTACCTCCCTTCTCAAGGTAAAATGACTAGAGCCTCATGCTTTACTTCCACAGCCAATAAACAGTGAGAAAGAATGCATAGCCTTAGTCTCTACTGTGACACCACAGTTGCACCTACATGTTTTTCCCTCCCAAAATATTCTGCACTTTACATTGTTGTCTACAATAATGGATAAAATTATACATTCAGAATTTTAGTAGCATAATAAAGTATATTTCATATATTCATATGAAATATTTAGAATTTAAACAGCATGTTTAAACAGAGGCACTTAACAGACTTATTGTAAAACTGGTCAAATGTACTACTCACTTATTAAAAAAAATTCACACCCAGCCCCATCAAATGGTTTTCCAAGAGAATGGAATAGTTAAGAGAATTATCTGTAAAATGAGCTACAAAGTGTTGTTTCTGACCAGATTTCCCTGGGGCTTCCATATTGCCGACACAACATGTTTCAACGTATCAGATTATACTAGACAATCAACACAGTGCATTTAATTATCTTCGTTCTCCACAGAGACGTTTACCGGATGTGCAAAGGAGAAAAGTTATGGGAAATTCCAACATGAATCACCACTTGGGACTCTGGAGGGTTGGGGGGGGGGTGTGGAGAATCATGCCTTCCCTATAAAGAATGCATTTCTATTGAAAACTAAACCAGTGGTTGAAGGAGCGGCTGTGGATTCCTCAGACAGATGGTGTCAATAGACCAGTCTATTAGTCAGTTTGGCAGTGGATGTATCATGACGGGGTTTGTAAAATGCCACCAAAACTCAATATTACATGAGAGAAATGCATTAAGAACTTGATTCTGCCCCCGATACATAACACTCCTCACCACATAGCTTATAAAACTAGCTATTGTTACTGTCAAAGACAGTTTATAGTTTCCGCTACAGACTCCAGTAGAAATGGAGTTCTTAAAACAAAAGCTGAATCCCACAACGGACAGCTGAGCTTAACAGATCAGATCTAATGGTTTTGCTAACAAAGCCTTGCTTCTTGTTTGTTTTTGCTTTTCTTGTAGGTACTGACACCATTTAGTTCCATTTGCTTGTTGACATACTATTTAAGGCTTTAGGTCTCTAGTAAGGTGAAGGCATGTTTGATCCAATAAAAACAAGGCCTCTACTTCCTATTAAAGTGATTTTAAATTTAAATAATCAAGTCTTAATTTTTAAATTTCTTCTATTTAACTTGTTTAATAGCCTGAACTTACTTTCCAATACTTGTTGATGGTACCAAAATCATAACTGAAGCCTTATTGAATGAAAAACATATGAACTTCAGAGCACTTTCTATCTCTAAAACCAACCGAATTAACTTCAATTGAGAGACTGTCTTACAGGATAAGCCAGACTGCTCAATTCTCAAACTGCAACTGTTACATAGTATTATTCATAGAACCTCAGATGGTTAAACATATTTACACCTTGATAGATTAGCTTCATAGGTTACAAGCAAAAGCATTTTCAATATACAGAATTTTCCACCAAATGCAGATTTAATAACTAAATTCAACTGAACAGATGCAGAATAACAAATTTGATTAAAACATTTTAAAACCAGAGAAGTCAACTTTTATTCTAGAAGTGATTTGACACATAAGTTCAAAGACTACAAATGAGTTCTGTGCTCATCCATAGTTCAAAAAAAGGAGAGCATTTCAGAACCCTAGAGCCATAAACATTAACTTAACTACCACTCTTTGCAAGAAAAAAAATCTCCGAAAGTCCCTTACTTACCTTAGAAAATGGTGTTAATACAGAGTCATTAGCTACCCTACTTTCAACCAAGGCACCTACAGGTTTAGCAAGAGGAAACAATATTTGTTTGGGAGTGGGGGGGAAGGTAAAGGCAGAGTTAACTGTTTAACTTAAAAAGTGTTTGGAGCAGAAGAATGAGGCTATGCTAGCCCATTGACTTTTGCCCCTAGATGTATTAATTTGGTCACTTTTAATGTAAATGGAGCACAAAGTCAATCAAAAGTTAATTCTTTAAAAAGCTCACACACGGTCTTCTTACAGGAAACTAATATACTAGAAAAACTCATTGGAAGATGGGTTGGTCAAGGATTATTTCCTCCTACAGATTTAAGAATAGGGATGTTTCAGTTTAAGTTACCCACAACAAAGCATTCCACATTTGTAGCACAAAGTCTGAGCCATAAAAGTTGATTTTTAATTGTGAAAGGCTCACTGGTTACAACTATCCCTACTTTTGCTTGTTTCTGTGAACAGGCTTTATCGTAAATGGTGCATCTTATGAGACTTTTTTCCATTTTGTTTTTTGTCTTTTGACAGTTTAAAAAGTTAAAATGTTTCTGAAAGATTCTACAGCAGTGGTTTTCAAACTGCGAGTCGTGACCAAGTACCGGGTCGCAGAATGTAAGGTACTGGGTCGTGGTGGCTCTGGTCAGCACAGCTGACCGGGTCATTAAAAGTCTCATCGGTGGTGCTGTCCGCCTAAGGCAAGCTAGTACTTATTTCTTCTGACACCGTGCCGCACTCTGGAAGTCACCAGCAGCAGGTCTGACTCCTAGGTGGGGAGGGGGGTCCACAGGACTCTGCACACTGCCCCTGCCCCGAGCTACGGCTCCACACCAGACAATGGGAGCGGGGGGTGGGGGAGGAGAAGGGGCGGGGAGGCGTGCATGCAGGCAAGAGCTGCACGGAGCCGCTTGTGCACCTCCACCTAGGAGCTGGACCTGCTGCTGGCTGCCCCTGGGGAGCAGCACGGTCCATAATGCCAGGACAGGCAGGAAGCCTGACTTAGCATCCTTGCTGTACGCAGCCGGAGGTAAGCCCGCATCCCAACCATGTGCCCCAATCCGCTGCCCCAGTCCTCATCCCCTCCCCCAAACCCAGAGCCCCTTCCTGCACCCCAAACCCCTTACCCCAACCCTCTTCCCCAGCCCTGAGTCCCTCCCACACCCCAAACCCCTCATCCCCAGCTCCGTTGGGTTGCAGTCATCAACAAATTTCTTCAACTTGGTTGCCAGAAAAAAAAGTTTGAAAACCACTGCTCTACATCATACATTTGGAGATGGACAGTTCCAGAATCCTATCATCCATTCACATTAAGGAAATCAATAGGACTTGCACTCACAACAGCTTTAAGGCTAGTCAAACAGTAAGGATACCAGCCTTAAAAGAAACTGAAGATTTGTATCCTTTAAAGTTTTCTCAATAACTACTTAATATTAAGGCTATATCTACACTGGCAATTGAACGACAAAACTTTTGTCTTTCAGAGGTGTTAAACATACACACATAACCCCTCCATGAAAGACACAAGTTTTGACGCAGCAAGTGCCAGTCTGAACAGCATGTTGTCAGCAGGAGCGCTCTCCTTCCAACAACAGGAACGCTGCTCGTCGGGGGTTTTTTGTCAGCAGGAGAGCCAATAAATAGCCGCTACACTGCACGACTTTTAGCAGTATGGCTGTGGCAAGACAGCCATGTCATTAAAAGCTGCGTAGTGTGGACATACCTTAGAGAAGGAACTTCCCCGCTGACATTTCATATTTTATTTAGGACTGTTGCTACTAATTCAATCACCAATTAGCTGTAATTTTTTATTCAATTTGCGAGTCAACTCAGTACTTGGCCATTGTTTGGAACAAACATGGCATTATCTTTTATCTGAAGGAGCACACACTTTCCACTGCCATGCCACAATCCACAAAAGACAGGGAAAGCAGTTGCTGGCATTCAATTCTGTTCTGTAGGAAAGGATATAGAACTATTACTGTAAAACTAGTCTCTTGTGTGCAAGTAGCGTTGGCCACATATTCATTCACATAGCTCAATATTGTTCTGGTTGCCAGTATTTGCTGTGGTGGGGGCGGGGAAGAGAAGAGAAGGAGCATTGTTATTCTCTAGTCACACGGCAGTGGCAGCCCAAAGGTAAAGGGGCTATGAGCCAGGAAAAACAGCACTTCCTAGGAAGAAGAGAAAGGAGTAGGGAAAAGGGCTGCCTCTTCCTAGAACAGTTGCAGCACAAACACACCGGAGGAGATGCCAAGGACTGTTGTTCTTTTGACAACAACAGGAGAGATATGGTGGGAGTGGGGGCAACAATGGTGGTAGGAAATTTCTCTTGCAATTTATCTTCATTTTTGGGGATGGGGGGAAAGGGACTGTTAGCTTGTTTTCATGACAGGAAAATAAATACACAGGAAATAACTTCGAGTTCTATAGTTTTTTTCCGAAAACACATACAAACTTATTCATAGATGAAATTCCCTTCCCCCGAATTTGTTTTCCAGTTATGATTTCTAGCTGTACTTGTTTATAATATTTTAATGAGCTCCTAAAACATTTACTTTCTATAGGGGGATGGCTCTTACAAAAACTGTTCTCTCCTCCCTCCAACTCTCTGGCATGCCTAAATGTGTATGTCTAATGATGGGGACTGGCAGTTGTAAGGGATTAAAGGCCTGTCTCCAGTGTGCTGTTCAAAATTGTTAAGACTACTGACTATGCATAAGATTTTGGATGAGTGTAACCAAACAATGAGATAGCCGAATATCCCTATATGTTATGCAAGGATGAGCCTACTTCAAAATGTATAACCAGAAATCCTTAAACAGAAGAAAGGGCAAAATGTGCTCTGGAAGAACAAATTAATCTTTTCCCCTATATCTGTGAAGGAATTTGGACTAAGATACACAGATGCTGGAAGGGAGAAGAGAACAGATGATAGAAACAGTCATGGGTACTTGGTAGGATTATAAACGTGCCTTCTACGTATGAGCTTTAAGTTTATTACCCAATTCTCCATAACTAAGTTGTACGCTGAGTTAGCTCTGTGTACTACAAGACATGTTCATATTTTAATCAACTTTTTGTAGTAATTTCTTTATTTTTTTCTGAACTGTGCCAATAAAAAATATTTATTTTAAGCAAAGGATGAGGGAGACTATCCAGAAAAGGGCACTGGTTTGAGGCTAGCAGTTTTGGATTTTAAAATCATTAACTTGATTTTCAGGAGCCGCTCGGGTAAGGTAGCCCCCTCTCCCGCCCAGCTAAATCAAGATCACTGATATTCCTCACATCTATTCGAGACTGAAAAGTCATTGCTGTAAAGCAATGTGGTTAAGGGAGATCTGAAATACATGAAGGATGCAATGTTTGGTTAGACTATGAACGTTAAGAGAAAAAAATTAAAATCTTCAACCAGTCAGATGGTTTAATAATTCTTTATTTTGGAAACACTTATTGTATGGGAGTGGTTGATTTATCAGTCCCCCAAATCCAGTTCTCTCTTGATTTTGATATTTTGTTGAAAGATGAGGGTGCAAGAAGTATTTCCATACTTTTGGGCACTGTTATGTAGAACCTCTCATTCAACTACTCTAAAAAAGCATTGAATGAAACTTTTCCATTTAATTTATACATTTATACTCCAACTTCATTTTGAAATCCTCTCTCATGGCAAACTGTCTTCATTTACACAATTTCATAGACAGTGGAGAAGGAAAAAAACTTTATCTTCAGAATCTAATACATGCTTGCTGTTTCCAGTTTTCATTCTTTAACAGCAAAGTATACACAAAGTTGATACCTAAAAAATAATCACAATATTTATGTTTTCAATCAAAATGGTCAAAACTTTTCATCCAGCAAGAATAAAAATAGTTTTATTATAAGTAAATAAATTCTAAACACAGACTCTTTTCTCTTTCAATTCCTAAAAGCCAACATGAATACATTATTTTCTTCCAATTATTGTGAAAACATTATTTAAAAACAGTCCAAACTACTTGAAAAATTTGTGATCAAAGCTATCACTAATTTGGTTAATAGTAGCACATTTCAAACACGAATTAGAGTTTAAGTTCTGATTTTACTTCCCTTATACTCAGTGGTTGATTTTCACAACATTGGAAATGGTATCATGAACAGAGTCTTGAGAAACTAAAGACTGATTCCAATTACTGGCAATAGTAGTGCATATTGTAATTCCAACAGCAAATGTGGTATTCTTATGACAAAAGAGAGCTATTCTTTGGAGTAGCTGAACCTCAGAATGGAATAGGAATAAGGAACAATGCATTGCAGCAATCAAATACCATTGGAGTATTGTACAACAGAGAGAGAAAGGAAAGGCTAAGGAGGAGAGAATATCTGACACCCATCAGTACTCTGCTCCAGTAGTCCAATACAACCAGCGAACACCAGAGGGAGAAAGAAAAAAGAATTATAAAGTCAGAATTTTAAAAATATAAATTAAAGTTACTATATTTTTCTCAGAGTTTACAAATTCAGTTAAAAAATTAGCTCTTATTTTTAAAGGATGTACAACCTATTTAGGACTAGAATAATCTTCTTTCAGTTCTAGGACCTACTTCCCTTTTTATTCATTCACGATGTAAACAAACCCATTATTAGGTAAACTATAATGCTTAGACTTACATTTTGTTGAGTTCAGCCATTCTCCACCAACAACCCCAAGAGGTGAAGTTTAAGAGATTTCAAATCCACTCTCTGGCTATTTAGAAACCCTTCAGGTTCTCTGACATGCCTCTTCATGGCTATGAGTATTTATTTAAATCAACAAGTACAGCTTGAGTAGCATCAGGTTCTTATTGAAGGGTAAGTAATTAAAATCAGCCAACACATCACCAAGTGCCTAATGTATGCATGCACTAATTTGCCCAACTGGTGAATGCTTCCCCAGACTGCATTTGTTTCTTACGGATGGGTGCGGCGTTCCTCTCCGTGCCTCATGGCTTTCATTGCTTGCTAATTAATGCTTTCTTAATCCCTCTCAGAAAAAAACTGAAGCAAGATTTTACAGTTCCAGTCCCTTAAATGGGTGGTCACTTAGACTAGGTCAAGCCAGATCAACACACAAAAGCATCTTTAATCAGTCAACGTGAAATAAAAGTATGGCAAAAATCCTAACTTTTATCTGTCTCTGGGGTTTAAGCTAATTAAAATGCACAGGGCCCTTACTCGCATTACAGCCCTGCTGTTCTTCTGTACACTAATAAGCTAACAAAAGGTGGTGAAAGCAATGAACTGAATAATTGTTGAAATGTACAGTTTGTAAAAGAAACTGTAAAGATTTTGGTTACCTAGTCAGGAGGCTCCAATTCAGAAAAAATGCCATTGGAGTGCAGTTTCCTTCTCATATTCTCCATTCATCTTTTGCTTATTTATTTTTTTAAGTGTGTATATTTTTGAAGTCAAATTTAGTGACTATAAGATTTGAACCACATCCATTAAGATGAAGAAACTTTATATACAATGGGGGTGGGCGCAGGGAAGAGGGTGAACACGTGCATGAGCTTTCAGACACTTCACAATTGAATTGTTGAAACAACACATTTCCTTTGGCTGCTTTCAGCCCCTGGAGGCTAGTGGTCCTTTACTATTTTGACATGGTCTGTAAAGACTTTGGTGCACTGGTACAATAAACATTAAGCTTAAACTTGTGGAAGAGTGAGAGGAGTGTAAAAAAAAAAAAAAAAAACAGCCCTGTCCAATAACTCCCTCAGACCACCAAGTCATTTCACCAACTAAAAATAAATCATTTTATTAACAATGTTCTGTATTTAAACTAACATAAATAGAGATGACTTTTCAGCCTATCTTCTCCCCCCAGGCATTACTTCATATTTACAAAAAATATCTTGGCTATGTAATTTAAGAGTAAAATAATAATTTCTTATGTTTTAATATATGTCAAAGCATGTAATTTTGTTTAAGAGTTGCCAGGGAACTACATATGTTCCAAAATATACTAAATACTCTATATAAAGCTCTCACTTTAATTATTTTTTAAATAAATATGGTAAAAACAGAACTTAACATGTTCAAAGAAACAGTTTTAAGTTAACCTAATTAAAAGAAAAAATAACCTCTCGAAGCCAAGCAGGGCAGGATATCTGGGTGGACTGTTAAAAAAATTGAAATGAAACCTACGGCAGACATATTAGAGTAGGTTTAAAAAAACACAACATTCTGTAGTGCTTTTCTGTAGCACTCCAGGTGCTTGGGAATTTCAGAGCAGGAAGGGTGGAACTGCTAATGAAAGTGTTGCAAACAAGAGTACTCTGTGAATGGTAGCATCTACAGAACGTAAGAATGGAAACTCAGATGCGCTGCCCCCAACACACACACAGTTCGGAAGTCTTAGCTTTCCCCTAAAAGAGAGCTAAATTATAACTTGGTTAAATTAATATGGAATAATCTTTGTTTATATGGTTTTTCCTCAGATTGCTCCACCTCCCAGTTGCTCCATTTGAGGCTCCAAAGCTCCATTTGTGAACTTCATCTATACACGGCAACTAATCTTGTAAACCACAGCCAGGGCATACCTGTGTCCTCTGTTAAGACTCGAATGTCACCTGCAAAAAGCCACAGTGTGTTCATATTTCATTTGGAAATATCTGGAAAACCTCCCAGTCTAAACATTTGACTTGAAATGTTTGATAGCAGAGTACCAAATAATCCTGGTTTACGTGAGCATGGTTTAGTAATCTGCACATAGTAACTATTTTGCTTATTGAAGCTTTTCTACCCACATCCATAGAATTTCTTTATGAACGTACAAAAACCATAGTAAAATATTCTGTATTGCTCTGGTTTCAGAGCAGTTTGGTGAAAGAAACAGGAAATATAAATTAAATACTAAACATTCTACAAATTATCCCCACTCCGGACACTAAAAGCAGAGGTTACAGAGAACATGCCATATAAGAAACTTCAATAATTTACAGATCATCTGCTTACAGGAAGATGCAAAGCAGTGGGCAAGAAAGAATAGTAATTCAATCTTTCAATGAACAAAAATAGCTAAGTTTACTCTGCAACACAGAGGTTCTGATCCTGCAAACTTTTGTGCAACAGCTAACTTCTAAGCAGACAAGTATTCCTATTGACTTCAGTGGCCCTGCTCATAGACTCTAAGCTAAACACATGTTTTATGTCTGCAGGGCTAGAACTTTAGATTCCTTCATTAGAAGCAGATTATTTCAAAAACAAAAAACAAAACCCTTTTAAAAATCGTATTTCAAATAGTCAGAAACTAAATAAAAGCCACATATTTTGCCTATAAAAATATATATATATATACACACACACACACACACACACACCATAGAAGGTTACTAGAAGATAACGCCCAGAAGAAAAATAAATGTAAGTAAATATTTTTCCACCCAAAGGTCCTCGTTAAAACATGCACCATTAGACGTTGTTAGTACCAGAGCCACTTTTTATTGAGATTATCTTTGAGATTGTTTACACCCATTTTTGTAGCCGTCATGACTTCACTGATGGTATTGTTGGCTGGAAGCAAATACTGGAAAGCTTCCACTTTGCTTTTGGGACTCCATCAGTGTCATCTCACTGACTAAAATTGCCCTAACACTGAATTTTTGATTGACCTGTATGTATTACACAGGTGGCCTCAGCTAATTTTAAATCCTGTCTCTTGCATCCCTTTGTAATGTATACCCACGTCCCCATTTGTATTCACAAGGTCCAGGCTGATGAAATTCAGTCTTTGATGCACTAGTGTTGCTTGCTTTGAATGAACTGGGAATACCTCCATCTGAATATTGTCTAGGACAGAAATAAATTAGTTTGTTCTTTATATTATTTAATCTGACATCTTCTAAACACAAATGTTGGAGGGAAAGGTAGTGAAAAAAATATTTTCCACCTGAAGTCCAGGTATAATAAGTATTTATTTTCTCTTCCCTGGAAATATCAAAAGACAAAACCCTGACTTCAGAGATGTGTGGAATGCCTCAGTTCTGTGAATGGAATGCTGTGGGGGTGGTTTAGTCTCCATTATAAGCAATCCTTAGTCTCTTTTGAGTAGAAGCTGCTAATTATGCCAGTCATGTTGAAGGATGAGTGGTGGTTTTGTGATCTCAACTATTGTTTCCTAGAGCTGAGATCACCAACTCATTTTATTGGTACTAGAGGATCTGGATGAAAAGCTAGAGTACCTTTATTTTCGAAACAGTAATCATTTACAAACTTTTCACTGAGGAATAAGACTTCACTGGCAATAACTATGCCCACTGTATAAGAATGCTAACCTCCTAAAAAAAAAAAAAAAAAAAAAATGGCCGCCGGGGGGGGGGAGAAGACACAAGATCACCAGACTGGTCTGAACTACTACGTGTAGAGTGTTTGTTTTTGAATCTGCCAGTTGCTCAATTATTTAGGTCAGATTCTTAGCAGATATAAATTGACATAACTCCATTAGCATCAATGGAGCTTCATTGATTAAAATGGGCCAACTTCTCATCTGTTAATCTAGCATTTCATAAAAAAAAAAAAAATCTTGTCAAAAGTGTTTCAGGGAAGATCCACAATGTCTTCTTAGCAATAAAACCTATTTTGTAACTGTCCTAAATACTGTATTTCATGCTAAAGCTGATAAAAAATTAGTTGCTTAAACAGTTAGAAAATCCTTAGCCTGGGATCCAACAGATCAGAGAGAACTTTTTCAACCCTTAGACGAGTGGGAAAGCATATGAAAGCCTGAACAATTGCTTTATCTGCTTCAAAGAAACCTCTGAGAATAGAGTGAAGTTTTGTGAGTACCAGAATTTAAGTTATAGAACTCCCATCTCATCTGAATCATTATAGATTGTGCTGACTGTCCCTTTTACTATCCGAAGCATGTTCTGTCTGGAACGAGTGGTTCCTCCTGACTGGCATCGTACCATGACAGGATTTTTGTCACTAGAGGGTTTGGAAGTGCGGGGGGAGGAGAAAAATTGTGCAATGCAGAAGGGAAGATTGTTAGGACACCTGCGTGTATTTGCATTTCTTTACTACCAACCTGAAGAGTAGGCCGGAATTCATAATCCAGCTAATCATTGGGACCAAGAGCATAGGTTAAGACTGGGGTAGGCCTCTTTCAGATATTCTTTTTTTCAGCCTTGGACAGAACAGATGATAAGTCCATTTTGCTGCAACGGGAGTCCTGAGTAGCGATTTACAAAAAAAGAACTGAGAAAAGTCTGTTTTAGGAACTAGCTGTTGTTGCACTTGAAGACAAAAACTCCAAGACTGACAACAGTCTTGGAGAACATTTTCTGTCTCCTCTTAATGGTCTAGACCGGTGTTTCTTAATGACCGGTCTGTGGACCAGATTGGTCCCTGAAATCTCCCCGACACAGTTGAGGAAGGCAGCAGGCCGGTCCCTGGTATCAAAAAGATTGAGAAACACTGGTCTAAATTACTCTGGATACACTAGAGAAACCATGTTTTTCATAGTTTAATATGGGGGTGGGTGGGGGAGAAACGTATCATGCCAAAAGGTATCCAACAGACAGTTTGTGCTCAATGCTCCAGCATTTTATCCCTTGCCCCTTTTACCGTTCCATACCTAGCTCCTCCCCATGGATTGGTTAAACATGTATACTGTGACCTGGGTTTAGTTTTGACACAAAATAAGCATCTGTAGTCACAAAAAAATTAGGTCAACCTTGTTAAACCAATTCTTAGACCTACTAGGGCATGACATTGTTTACATAAGGCTAAGTGCAAAGCCCTGACCTCCTCAGTTCCATCATGACCTCAGAGAACACAGACTACTCACCCTATCCCAGTCCTTACCACTTTAATCATGTCAGATGGGGCCGCTATGTTTTAGGAATATAATTTACAAGAACTGAAAACTGTTTATTTTGGCTGTTACTGATAATCGTTCCTGTGTTATATTGTTTCAATCAATTTAATAATTCCTTGGGATTAGTAATCAGACATCATATGCCCTTGTCAGACTCACACTAACGCAAGCATCTACAAAAGAAAGGTTTACTATATATTATTCTTATTTTTAACAAGATAAATCATTGTCAGGCAGACAAACATCTTATTCTTCTACAGATGTTTAGAAGACAAGACAGTTGAATGAATGGCTATGAAGAGGTTCTTTCACTGTCTCATTTCTCCCTCAAACTTTAAGCGGGGTGGATCAGGATTATATCTTTAAAGGAAACTTTAGTCTTTCTATCCTATTTCACTGTCACTCACAAAACTCAGGTACACTTAAAACCCACTCCGTCCCTCAGAACTCTTTTCCCATATATTTAAATTCAACATCAAATCAAAGTCTTGAGGGCAAAAGAATAAACTTATCTATGTAATTTTAGAAAAACTAGAAGGAAAGTTTAAACACACTGGTGACGGTCTACTGGATTGTAAAAACTTGTTTTTATCTCAATAGGTTCTTCAAATGTACTTAATGGTACATGTGGACATGTAAAATGCCTTCATGTCTAAACGTTAAGCTATAAGTAAGATACCACATACTTTAAAGCCATTATCACTTCAATAGGTATCCCATTTAGGAGACAGAGTGCCTACATCTAAACTGAGTTTATTTAATGAGACTTTCAATTTGAAATAAGAGTGCATACAGTTTGAACTTGATTGCACAACTGACCAATTTTCACATTTTCCTCCATGTACCATACAAGCCATGAGCTCAGTACACATATAATGGATAGAAAACAAGAGTTTCTTTGTTTGTGTACATTAACTCAAAGCCGTAAAAGTCATTCAGCCAAACTTCACTATACTTTCACCTTTAAACCTTAACCTGACTTGTAACAACATTTGTAGCCTCTAAAATTACACTGGGTGCACCCAGACGGAGTTAATCACCCTTCAACTCTTGATGCAGAGAATAATGATCTACCACTTAAGCTTGAGCCCTTAAAAGCCTAAAGAAAAACACATATATATCAGCATCTTAAATCAGCAGTGAAATAGCAAGACTATTCAATAATACTTGTTTCAAAAAGGGGAAAACAATAAGAAAACCCATACAATTTACAACTTATGAAAGATGTAAATAAATGAATTTTAAGTCTCCTCCAAGATTAAATTACTGATTCTGTAGCACGTACTATTGATCAGAAGCCCAGTAGTTTTACAGAAACCACACATAGAAAAGACCTGCTTAACTATAGCTGTATTTCAAAGTTTTGAATAAATAAAAAATAAAGAATGCAAGACTTTGATATGTGCTTGTATAATTTGTTGAGGTATGACCTCAGTTTGCAAGCAGACACTTGCAGTAGTTTTCTTGATTTAAATAGTAGTATCTACAGTAAGCCTTTTGCATGTAACATGCCAGATCTCCCTTCAAATCTTTTGTTACTCTGCAACATGGTACCAGACCACAGCTCAATTTTCTAATCTGTGCTACAGCTACAGCAAATATTTTTAACTATATTTGCTGTATGTAGGGAGCCTGATATAGGACATACAAAGCAAAAAATATCAACATAATTTTATTTAATAAATCTCGCCAACATACTTCTCCAAACCACAAGCAATAAGGGCATTTGTTCAATACAATAGATTTTTTTTTTAAATCCTCTAAAAAAAAGTATATCCGTCAAACAAAAAAACAAAACAAGAGGTCCAATACCAAAAACAGTGGGGAGGGAGAGAAAAGAGGAATGACGGTGGGAAAGGACAATACAAAAAATTATCATTGAAATAAATGAGAAAAATAATTAAATGTGAGGCTGAAAGGCACTCAGATATGAACACTTTGATGGAAGTCCTGAGGATTTCTTTAGAGGAGATTCATTAAGATTGTATAGTATCTCAGAATCACAATGATACACAATCGGACTTAAAAACAGACAGTGAGATTTAGCCTATATGAAATCAGAGTATAGCCACAGACTTCAATGGGACCAGAATTTCACACACTGGGGGTTCTCCGACTCCTCCCAAAAAATCCTCAGAAGGGCAAGTTGTTTATTTCCCCCTCCCCCTACCAAAGTAGACTCTCACCAGCATACCACTATTTTTATTCTTTCTTTATTATAGGTTTAAAAATAACTACTTTTAAATTCCCTTTCAACAGGTTTTAACAAGTATATCTTGACAACACTACTCAGGTGGAGTAAGAACCCTCAAACACAGTGCACTGAGCCAGTTCACAGCTGTTGGCGCCAACACCTTCATACCTACCATACAAGCAGCTAGTGCTATAGAATCATAGTACAAATGTTCAGTTCATTACAGAAAAAAGGCTTCATCAAATTGATCTGGCCTTTCATTTGGCTGGAGTAAGATAAGTAAAACAAGATTCAGTTTTACACGAGTCAAAACAATCTGGGAGTTGTGATGAAACGGCTGAATTACAAAATCTAGTGTAATTCTAGTTGCCTGTAGTTGACCATGCTTTCTTCTTCTTAAGACTGTAAAACTGAGTTACAGTGTAAAAGAAAGCAACATTTCTTTGTAATATGTTTATTCCTGCAGGATTGGTAAATAAAAGGCAAACAGGTCTTGCCTTGTAGAGGCATGAATATTGATCCTGCTGACATGAGGCTTCAGGGTGCAACATCAAGCCAGACTTTTATGAATAATGTTATTGTCTTCGATCTCATGCACTCTGATAGTGAGTTTTCTGAAACACATCACCACCTCTCAAAATTAACGTGTCTGCATGTCTACATCCCAATTAGACTTAGAATATACAAGACTGTGAAGGAAAAAGGAAAACAAAGGTGTCTATATCAGTGTTGTTCACTGGTCATAATCTAGTGGACTGAGGCCTTGGCTACACTTACCAGCTAGTTCGACGGCTGGAAATCGAAGTTCTGGGTTCGACTTATCGCGTCTAGTCTGGACGCGATAAGTCGAACCCAGAAGTGCTTGCCGTCGACTGCGGTACTCCAGCTCGGCGAGAGGAGTACCGCGGAGTCGACGGGGGAGCCTGCCTGCCGCGTGTGGACCAAGGTAAGTTCGAACTAAGGTACTTCGACTTCAGCTACGTTATTCACGTAGCTGAAGTTGCGTACCTTAGTTCGAATTGGGGGGGTAGTGTAGACCAAGCCTGAGACTCACATTGTCTCTTCCTAAACTGTGCCAGATTTCCTGTGTGAGCTTAAATTATGTACCTCAGTTCCCTCATCTATAAACTGAAGATATTTCCGCACCTCATCAGGGTGCTGTGAGCAAACCCATTAACATATATGAGGAGTTCCATAGTATGATCAAGGAGATTATGCACATCTATAGATTGATGGATCAGAAATGTAAATAAAAAACAGAAGGCAGAGCACAACAAAAAAGTGGAGGAAGAGGAGAGATTTTCAGCTAGTCTATTAAGAAACCTCTCTCCCTAAAATATACATATATTAAAGCTGTTATTCTGTCTTGAGGTTTTGGCAGCAAGAGTAAGCCTCAAGAGTGTAGGGTTTCCCTCAAAACTCCTGAGGGTGGCAGTTCTGATATATTTTCTACCCCTTTGAATTTGCTACTTTGAAAGCCTCCCCCCCGCACTTTTAACAATAATGTCATAAGCAATTTAGATTTTTATTTTTCTAAAAAATTACATTACTAAAACATACACATTTCACTTGCTTCCCCACTCCCTTCTCTAAAAGTTTGGGAGAAATACAAAGTGTGTTTATGTCACCTCCATAACCCATCCAGGGAACTACGGCCCTTATGAGCAGCTGGAAAGAAATATTATTCCTTAGATCCTAGTTGCATATTCAGCTCAGCCATTTCTGCCCAACTACCAGAAGCAAAACATAAGGAGACAAAATTAGTTAGAAGAAGTCCATGTGTTTCAAGTCACTTGCCTCAGTTTGCCCTTAACTATTTCACTTTCCTTTCTTGGAAAAAAACAAACCATTCTTTGATGGCACTAACCAATTACAATAAAGGGAACTATTTCAAAATTGTAAGTGAACATGACATATACAGAGAGGATTATTTTCTAAAGTCTAAATTAAAAAAGGTAAAATACTCATAAGCAAATAAAACGTCTTACTATATATCAATTGCTATTCTGAGGCTCAAGTTGCTGCTTTTATTTGTTTTTAGAAGTAACAAAACATAGGTTTAAAGCTCAGATCTGAAGAAATATTGTTTTCCAGTTTCTATACTTTAGAGTAGTGTTTCTCAAGTTTTTCCAATACCAGGGACTGGCTTACTTCCTTCCTAACCCATGTCAGAGAGATCTCAGGGACCAGCACTGGTCCACAGATCAGTCGTTGAGAAACACTGCTTTAGAAGAACAAAAGTAGTGGTCATATCTCTTCTCAAATCAAGATATAGGAAAGACCTTTTTTCCTTCTTGTCTATAAAGATGCCAAAGAGCAACAACCCTCTCCTCTCCTTTCTGCTTTGCTTCTAGCCCGGTTTTCAATTTAACCCTTCTAATTTCGTTTGTTCATTCTACCCCTCCTCCCCCGCGGGCTTAGGGCAGGTCTACACTACCGCTTAAATTGATCTAATTTACGTCTCTCGGGTGTGAAAAAGCCCACCCGAGTGACGCAAGTTTCACGCTGTTCACACCAACACTATGTCAGCGTGAGATGCTCTCCTACTGACATAGCTTCTGTTTCTTGCTGAGGTGAAGAAATTATGCTGACGGAAGCGCTCTCTGGTCAGTGTAGCGCATTTTCACCAGACACGCTACAGCTGCACTGATGTCGTGCTACAGTGTAGACTTGCCCTTATATAACCTAAACATTGAGCCTAGCTAACCTCCTAATCTGCACTGAAGAACTTAATTGGCAGTAGCGATTCAATTCCAGGTGCACTTACACACCAATGATATCCTGCATATGATCCAGTCGAGTCTTTCCCTTCTTTTGGAGTTGAAGCCATGCTTATCAGAGTCATGCATGAACTCCTTCTTGGATAAAAGTACAGTTGGCTGCTTTAGTCATGTTGAGCCTCAGCAGCTTTTGATAAAATTGCCCACTGATCCCTTATATATCCGGAGCTGCCCAGAGGTTTGAGTCCTACTAGATAACAATCAGTCCTGAGTGAGAGAGAACAATATGCCTTGAGTGATGTATTTCACAGGCTAGATCTTTGAGGGATCCTTACATAAGGCCTTTAGCAACATCATTTCTAGACATGGATAGACTGCATCATCAGATATTGATGGTACAGTTCTCTCTCTTACGATACTCTTGTGTACAACCAAGTCATTACATTAGATCATATGTGTCGTCCTTCTCCTATCACTCCTACTTCTCCATGGCAGAAGGTTTATTTGTTTCTTTCCTAGTGGAAGGTCTTCTTTTGGTATCAAAAGGTAGGATAACTTGTCTTCTCTTGCCTGTACTGTCCTTTTCTTTCTTGTTCCTTGTTTCTGCACTCTGAACCCCCACTTCTCAGATGTCAGTCATTTCCCATCCAAAAACCATTCTTTAGCATGAGACATTAGCAACAGTGTTATGCCCGATCCTCAGCTAAGGAAGGAGAAGCATTTGAGGATCCAAATACTGGATGAGTTAGATGCCAGGCAAGTCCCCCAGCATAAATCTAGAGCAACAGAGGGCTGTTGCAGTTTCTGCCAGCTGCCAAATGGCTCTGAGTGCTGATAAAGCCATTGGGGATTGTTGAAACATAGGGATAACTCAATTATACTCCCTTCTACCAGGCACACTTCATACACTGGTCTTTGGCCTGCTAAATCATATTTAGGGCCTCTTTGTGCTCAAGATGAAGTGATTAAGTGACCACAGAGCAGTCAGGAGCTGAACATTCAATGTCTAAGACTAGAAGTACCACCAGAGATGTCTAAGGTGAGTAAGGTTACCAGTGACCTATGATGGGATGATGCACTATCCTGTTTCTGGGGCATGGAAACATGCAGAAGCAGAACACAACTACATGCTAAAGAGTAGAACGAATATATATTATACCAAAAATAAGAAAAACTGTTATAGGCTATGTATACACACCCACTAATAAAGCCAATTTACATGGTTTCATTTAAACTTGAAGAAAGGTTCACCATGACCTGATTTTCAGAAGTGCTGAGCACCAACTCCCATTGACCAGAACTGGAATTGTAAAGCCCTTTTGAAAAATACCATCTTACTTTGAACACTGAGGCCAAAATTTTCAAAAATGATTAGTGATTTTGTGTGGCTCAGGTTTTGGGTGCCCAACTCAAAATACCAAAAATGGGGTCTAAATTTCAGAGGGTAAGGATTTGACTTTTTGAAAGTCAGGCTGCTGTAAGGTGTCTAAAGTTGAGCAGTGAAAAACTAAGTAACCATTTTATTTTTTTTAAATCTTGACCAGAGTATATATTTGCTTCTAAGAACACAGACTCTTTCATTTTGGATAAGTCTTTATGTCTATGGGACATTATATCCTAACATCTATGAAGCTGAGCACTTGATCTTTATTATGCCACTGTAGAGGCTAATAGTAAGGTGAAGAATCTTATACATATGAACTTAAAACAGTGAACTGCTTTATAGGTAAGTGATCTTGTATATAAAGGCAGTTGAATAATTGGATAAAAGGCAATACCACTACTCAGAATGCAAGACAAATATCTTGCCTGGGGATATGCAGATTTTACAATGCACAAAAATGCTAGCTAAGCAAGTTGTAGCGTAACACTATCAAGCTCACTCATGAAAACGTTTAACAATCCCAAAGAACCCCAATTCAGATTTATGACTAAAGGGGCTGGATGAGTCAAAGCTAAAGGCTACATATTAAAACATCATCTTACAAGAGAATATTGATTATACAATTCCTTCTGATAGCTATTAAAGAGGGTTTTACAAATTTAATTGGCAGGCAACATTTTATCCATAAAACAATGTTTCATGTCCTCTTAAAAAAAAAGAAACCATTTGAGAATACAAAATTACTTCAGAACTGATGGCTACTTATTTACCATGTAAGTTAAAAAAATATACGTTTGAGATTTTAAATCCACAACATAAAAACAGATCACAGTTATGATACTATGCTGCTGGGTTTTCACATTATTGCAGTATATCAGCATACAACTCCAGGTAACATGTCGCACTATCCAACAAATATTTTTTGACTATGGGTTAACAGTGTTTAGGAATAGAAACAGGACAACTTGGGTGATGTTGATATATAATTAGATACACAAGGACATTGAATAAAGGCTAACAATCATGTTTTCTGTCCAAAGTGTGTCATAAATTATGAATTTCATTTTAGTAATATTATGCAATGGGTTATTCTAGTTTACAATGCATTTGCAGTAATTTATTTGTATTGCGAGAATATTAAATGTTACTTCTAATATGGCACAGAATTCGCCATGCTTCTTGGTTGTGGGTTTTTCCATAGGATAGACAGTAATCCACACTATTTTTGTTTTTTTTAAATCTGTAAGCTGCTTTCAATACTGACAAAGACAAAGTTTCATTGACTCAACAGGAGGAGAGAAAACAAGATCAGCCCAAATGGTTCATTATTTCCACTTATATACTATAGTGTGGTGGCAACAGTGGCAATTACTTGTCCACCCAAGGGCTGTCACATGGGCTAACATATTCTGTTACTCTTCCTGTACAATAAAGCATGTGAGGCTGTTGATGAGAAGGCTTGAAAACTTGGGGCTGCAATGCCATCAGCACGCAACAGACGTGCATCTCTCTATTTTTTTTTAAGCCACGTGATCATCATCTTCTCCACCTCCTCCCTACCCCCGCCTCCTGACCAATGTGTAGTCAAGTGAGGGCGTTGGACATATGACAGTTGGCTGAGGTTCAATCCAGAAAAGTTGAAAGTGATACTGGCTAGTTGAGGGAAGCATATCAAACCTCTATGCCTTACGTGCACACCCCCTCTCTTAAAGTAGGATATTTACAAACATCTTTTGCCCAAAAGGATCACAGTTGAATCTCCTATTGCTCCTAAACTGCTAGATGACATCAAGGGACAAAAGTACCCAAATCTAGCAAGGAAATTATTGCTATTTTTCTAGGGCCCTTGGCATGCTTATGTATGCCTTAATTATCTCCAGACTGGGTTACAGTGATATCTATACAGGGCTACCCCAATATCCATTCTGCAGTTTGTAGTTACAACCTGCTTATCATAGTGATGGACAAAGGGCTAAAAACTCTAGTTCTCCGAATAGTGCACTGGCAACTAATTTCTTTCACAGTTCCATTCAAGGCACTGACAATGATCTAAAAAAGCCCTATGTGGTTTAGATCCTGACTGCTCAAGAGGATTTGACTCCTAATTTACTGGCATAAGTGTTGGTCAACCGAGGTGCTCTCGCTGTCAATAGAAATGAAAGTCTAAAGGCTGGTAGCAGGGTATTTTGAGTGGAAAGCATTACACTCTGGCATTGACTTCTCTCATTGGTTACATACACTTTGTGCTGAACATTGAAGACCTCTCTCCTCTCCTAGGGGTTAGAATCAAGGGGAATTGTTATTTATTGTGTTTGGACAGGGTGAGAGAGAGAGAGCGCGAGCGAGAGTTTTCATCAATCAACCTGTTCAGTGTTTTAAAAATAACATACATGTGCCAAGAGACTATAGGATGGAAGCATTTCATAAAAAGCATTTCATAATACTGTGTGTGAAATAAATATCTAAATTAAAAAGTAACAAAATATATCTCTATCCCGATATAACGCTGTCCTCGGGAGCCAAAAAATCTTACCGTGTTATAGGTGAAACTGCGTTATATCGAATTTGCTTTGATCTGCCAGAGCACGCAGCCCCGCCCCCCCGAAGCGCTGCTTTACCGTGTTATAGCCGAATTTGTGTTATATCGGGTTGCATTATATCAGGGTAGAGGTGTAAATGTTTAAACATACAATATACATTTTAATTGAGTGATTGAATATATCAAGCCACCTTTATAAAAAGCTGATGTTTCATGCACAAAATGCAGGTTTCTACATCCAAAGTTAAATTTGAAACATACAGTGTTGGGGAAACGGGGG
Organism: Trachemys scripta elegans; assembly: GCF_013100865.1. Taxonomy (NCBI): domain Eukaryota; kingdom Metazoa; phylum Chordata; order Testudines; family Emydidae; genus Trachemys; species Trachemys scripta. The sequence goes on along the minus strand of NC_048298.1, from coordinate 170,955,020 downwards.
GGAGAGAGGGGAAAGAAGGACAAAGATCCCAAGCTATATCACCAGAATACATGTACTAAAGTTATTTTTTTCTAATGTTTCTCAAAGATTAACAAATTTTACCTGCCAAAACCTGGAATTCATGCCCTTAGGTCTGGTGTTCCTCTTACAACAATTAGTTGATACCATTCATTACCAAGAACCAGAAAGAGCCTTGGGTGTTAATGATGTCATCAACTATAAAGGGGAAAACATGGAGTTGTGAAGGCTTGAACTTCAGTCTTGGCAAAGAAGAGAGAAAAACTGTTATAAAAATGTGTTTTGAAATTTAGCTGTTTTTAATTTTGGTCTATATGTATATGCTCTGTCGGTTAGCAGCAAATCCAGGCTATTTCTTTGCAAATGCAGGGGAGTCCTTGGAAGCAGAACTAGTGCTATTCCACACTGCAAAGGAGGAGATAGAGGGTGCCCAATCTCCTGTGCAGCACAGTGATCAACTCCTTTGAGAGGGAAGGGTTGACAGAGTCACTGTTAAGTGGATCATCATGTCCTCTCCATGTAAGACTTTGGCAAGAGTAGCCTCTTTGGCCCTGACACTGGGGAGTGTTATAATAACTGGGTCTACAAATTTACTCTAATTGTGTACAGAAAAAAGTATTGAAAGTGCATAAGATGTCACAATAACTGTTGATGGGAAAAGGAATGATAGGGACACAAAGACTGAACTAGTCTTAACAGACAGGCCTACGGATATAACTCAAGGACTAGGTTAAGGTGATGCCTGGTAAGCAAGAAAAGCATGGAACTGAAAATCAATGAACCAAAACTGCTGTGTCAGAAACTAGGCCTAATTGGTGGACAAAATAATAAAGGAATGAGTTATTTCGTTCACCAATCCCATTGTAGGTCCGTGAAGAAAAATTGGCTACTGGATTAGCTTCACCATCATGGCTGCCCCACTGCCAATCATTTCATGGGACCCTGGACTTTCATTATCTTGATCCTGAGAGATAGAATGACCAGACTAACCCAGATGACAATGCCATCTCTACCAGTTCCAGGTGAGTCTCAAACACCACCTTGGATAAAACAGCATCAGACTAACAACAAAAGCTCTAGCCCATCTCAACTAACTTATTTTCCCCAAAAGGACAGTCATTACCATCCAAGAGACTGTCAGATGGGGGGTTTCCCTTCTAAAAACTCTCCCCAGCTAAAGGGAAAGGGAACAAGGGATGCTGTTAAAATGAAAGCCTTACTTAATACTTGACATTTCAAACACTTGTACTGTCTTTCCTTCTTTTCTATACATTTAATAACAGGTTTAAAAAGGATTTGTAAATGGTGTTTGCCATGGCATTAAGCAGGCTGATGTCTCTTGTACGCCTAACCCCAGATCTTGTTGAACACTGTTTAATGTTAGACAATTACTGGGTTATGTTAACGCCTTTAGCCCATCTAGTCCATCTAACTTAGAAGAACAGAAGTTAGATCCTCTCCGCATCCCATGGAGGTAGTATTCCTCCCCTTGTATGCAACTTCCCAGGAAGAGGGGGTTACTCACCTTGTGCAGTAACTGAGATTCTTCAAGATCTGAGTTTCTGTGGGTGCTTCACTTTAGGCGACTGTAGAGCAGTGCCTCTCAGGAGAAAGGAGGGGCTCTGGAGTTAGGCCTGAATGAGACATGATCAATGATGTAGTGTTGAATGAATATGGGGAGATATACGAGTAGCTGCGTTGCATATGTAGGTAATAGGCACATTGTGCAGGAAGGCAAGTGCTGTAGCTACAGATCTTGTGGCGTGTGTTCTAACCCAGGATGGGGGTTGTAGGTCATGTTGTTGGTAACAGAGCTGAATGCACTTTGATATCCACCTGGAAAGTCTCTGCTTAGAGATGAGTGGTCCGTGGTGGAGAGGAACAATTTAGGAGTTTTCCTGAACGATTTGGTCCATTCAAAATAAAAGGCTAGTGCTCTTCTAACATCCAGGGTGTGGAAAATAGCTTCTTACCTGTTCTTATGAGGTTTAGGGAAGAACGTAGAAAGATAGATAGGCTGACTAATGTGGAAGGAAGAAGGGACTTTAAGGAAAACTTTAGGGTGAGGTCTGAGAGTGACCTTGTTTTTGAGAAAAACTGTATAGGGTGGTCCAGCCATAAGAGCACCAATTTCTCCCATGCATCTCACAGACATGATGGTGATTAGGAAGGCCACCTTCATAGAAAGATGTAAAAGAGAACATGGGGGCAGTTGTGAGAGATGAAAGCACTAAAGTCAGGTCCCATGGGGGCCTTGGGTTTCTGGGTGGAAGCTGTGCACTCCCTGGAAGAATCTTTTGGTAATTGGATGAGCAAAGACAAACACCGTCCACCTGGGATGTTGTAATGGCTGCTAGATGCACCCACAGTGAACTCACTGAAAGGCTGGAATTCTTAAGGTAGAGCATGTAGTCCAGGACCATTGGCATAGTGGAGGTGGTAGTGATTTTTTTTGTTTAGGCACCACATGTGGAATCTCTTCCATTTATGTAGGTAACTAACTTGTTCTGAGGATGCTAAAGACATCCTGCTAAGCAGCAGAAGGCCCACTACACAGGGCATCTCCTCACCCTGGAGCCACTGAGGAGCTAGGCCGTGAGATGGAGATACTCCAGGTTTGGATGCAGAGTCTGGCCCACATCCTGAGAGAGGAGATTTGGAAGTAGCAGGAGAAAATGCATGGGGCATGACAACATCTGTTTCAAGTATGGGTACCAGGTTTGTCTGGGCCATGCTAGTGCTATCAGGATGACTTGGCTTGATCGATTCTGATCTTGTGCAGGATCCTGGACAACAATGGGTTAGAAGGAAAAGCATACAGGAAGGATGTGTGCCATGGAATGAAAAATGCATCACCGCTGGATCCTGATCCCAGACCCGCTCTCGAGCAAAAAGCTGGACATTTGTTTTTGTTTTGTGGTGAATAGGTCTATCACGGGGAACCCCCTTGTTGAAATATGCTCTGGATCATGCAGCTATTGATTTCCTCACTTGTGGTCATTCGAGAACCTTCAACTTAACACATTGGCCATGATATTCTGAGACCCCAGCAGGTAGGTGGCTGCTATGTTGTACACACCATGTCCAAGTTTTATGGTCTCCGTACATAGGGAGTGTGATCTCGCTCGTCCCAGCTTGTTTATGTGCAACATGCTGGGTCCATTGTCCATCATGGTCTCTATGTTTTTGTCTTTGATCAGAGGCATACGTGTACAGGTATTGCAGACTGCATGTAATTCCAGTACATTGACATGGAGTGTTGATTCAGAAGGAGATCATCTTCCCTGCACTACAAGCTTGCCTAGGTGGGCACTCCACCCCAGTCGAGAGGCATCTGTTGTAATTATCAAGTCGGGAGTAAGCTAAAAGGAACACCAATACAGACTTTGTATAGGTGAGTCCACCGCTGTGATGAGTCCTTGACCTTCCTTGGCATACTCAGAAGTTTGTTCAAATTGTGTTTGTGTGATGTGAATACAGTCCTGAGCCAACCCTGCAAGCAGTGCATGTGCAGTCTGGCACATTTCACCCCGTACATAGTTGTTGCCATGTGACCTAGTAGCTGAAGACAGGTCCTGGCCAATATCCTTGGGCTGTGCACCAAGGTACTGATGAGGTTTGTTAGAGTGGCGAATCTCTGAAGAGGTAATGATGATGTTGCTTCTAGAGAATTTAGGTGCGCACCAATGAAGTGGACTTATGGGTGTTTATTTGTAGACTGAGACTGGTGAAGAGTGACATTGTCTGGTGCGTGACTGTGATGGCTTCTGCCCTAGTGTGAGACTTGATTAAACAGTCATCTAAATAGGGATATATCATGACCCCATGACTGCGAAGGTGGGCCGCTGCCACAGCAAGGACTTTGGAAAACACCCAGGGGGATGTGGAGAGGCCAAAGGGTAGTACTGTATATTGGAAATGGTCCTGTCCCAGTACGAACTGAAGACATTTCCTGTATGTAGGGCATATAGTAATGTGAAAATGTGTGGTTTGCAGGTTGAGTGTTGCAAACCAATCCCCTTGTTCCAGTGCTGGAATGATAGTAGCTAACGTAACCATCCTGAATAGTTGTGTGATGATGAATTTGTTCAGCTTCCTGAGATCAAAGATAGGTCTCCATCCTTTTTCAGGGTTAAAAATAATGGGAATAGAAGCCCCTTCCTCTGTACTATACTGGAACTGGCTCTACCACGCCCAGTTGTAGGAGATGCTTCCCTTCCTGTCTCAGGAAGGGCTCGTGAGTGGGGTCCCTGAAGAGGGACGGGGAGGGAGAGTGAGAAACTGCATGTCACAGCCAGTCTTGATGATTTCCAGTACCATCTGTTGGAAGTGATGGTTCGCCAATTTGGATAGAATGGTATTAGACAATTGGTAAAGTGATGGTTGGTGGGAGGTAGTGTTGGCAGCAAAAGTTGGGAGAGGTCTGGCAAGCCCTCAACCGAACCTTCAACTCTGTTGTTTAGAGGTTGATTGTAAGATGTGGTGGGTTGGGAGGATCATGGTCTGCATCTGGATGATCTCTGTCTATGCCTCTGGTTGGTCACAGTCTATGCCTCCGGTTATCGTATTGTCTCGGTTGCTGTATGTACAGGGCCTGTCTAGGGCTATGTCTACACTACCTGCCGGATCAGTGGGCAGTGATTGATTTATCGCGTCTAGTCTAGACACGATAAATCGACCCCCAAGCGCTCTCCTTTTGACTCCTGTACTCCACCGCCGCGAGAGGCGCAGGCAGAGTCGACGGGGGAGCAGCAGCAGTCGGCTCACTGCAGTGAAGACACCGCGGTGAGTAGATCTAAGTACGTTGATTTCAGCTACGTGAATCAATCCCCCCCCCGCCCCGTCCCCCAGTATAGACCAGGCCTAGGATGCTGCAATGTATAATACCTGCCTTGTTTGTGTTCTGTTACAGCTGTATAGATGCAGTGGCCCTCAAATCTTTCAACGAATGGAGCAGCTTGTCAGCGAACAGTTTTCGACCCTCAAACAAAAGGTCTTCTACTGTAGCTCTACCATAGGGAAGCCCAACAGTCAAAGCCAGGAGATCCAAAGCATAACTATGGCAGTGGTGATGGTCCTTGCCCCTGTGTAGCAGAGTCCAGAGAGACTTGGAAAGCAGTTCTAGACAAGAGATGGCCCTCGGAAATGAGAGATGTAAACTGCTCTCTTTTGTCCTTTGTTATGTAGTCAATAAAGCCAGACATTTTGGAATAGTTTATATGGTCATACTTCGCCATAAATGCTTCATAATTGGTGATCTGGAAGTGTAGTGTTGCTGATTAATAGGCCTTATGGCTGAGTAAGTCCAGTCTTTTCCACTCTTTATCTTAAGGGGTGGGGTTCATCAATTACCAATGAAATTTGTCTGTGTGTGAGATTAGAAATTCCATCACCTTTTGAAGGGATGTAATATTTTTTAGTTGCTCTCTTACATGTGGGTGGGATGGTAGCTAGGATCTGCCAGATGTTTGTGGCGGGTTCCATGATTGCTGAGTTAATCCAAAGGGAAATCTTGGAGGATGTGGACATGTGAACAAGGTGACCAGACAGCAAATGTGAAAAATCAGGACAAGGGGGTGGGGTAATAGGAGCCTATATAAGAAAAAGACCCAAAACCCAGGACTGTCCCTATAAAATTGGGACAGCTGGTCACCCTACATGTGAAGCATGTCCAAAAGCTCATGACATGACTCGGAGACGTCCTCTAGGGTTACCTGGAGTGTCTCTGCTATTCTTTTGAAGAGCCCCTGGAAATTCTTGAAATCATCTCCCGCATTAGGTGCAAGGGGCATAATAGTCTTATCTAGTGAGAATGAAGTGCAGGTGGCAAGAGCTGCCTCCTGAGCTAAAACTTCTTTCACCTCCTCAAAGTTGGGTTCAGGAGGGGCAGTTGGTGACACCGTGGATCGTGGTGAAGAACGCCTATGTATTTCTGTGGTGCCACCTAAGGGTCTCGGGTAAAACTGCCTATAAGCTGTCCATGAGTCCCAGAATGCCCATTGAGGGGGGAAGGACATAGGTGGGGGCCCCCCCAAGGTGTCCATACCACCCTTGAAATTCAGATCCTGGTGGAGGCTTAGGGCACTCAGGATGTGAGGATTGAACACTGCCTTGCACAGGTGAAGAGTGTTGGGAGGAAAAAGCCTCCCCTTCCTCATCTTCATCCTCCTCACTAAAGAAAGAAGGAGCGACTGTAGTTGGTGGAGTGAGCAGTAGCAAAAGTACCAAAACAGTATCGGTACAGAGGAGAGGTGATTCTGGTACCAGGGCAATTTTCAGGTCCTTCGGAGCAAGAAACTGTTGAGGCTGTGGTATTGACAGAGATACCTGTGTGAAAGGCAGAATGGAGAATTGTGGCGATACCAGGGGACCTTACAGTGCCTTTAGGAAAGGAGCCAACAAAGAGCATGCCGAGAACAGAGTGGCAATCCACGGTGTAGTGTCTGTGCTATTCAACATAGGGCCAGTGGGTGGTGCTGTTGCCTTTTGTACTGCAGTGTCGCTCGGTGCGGAGTGCTTTGTCTGTGCTGTGGAGGTGGGGTGGACGAGGCAGTCTTCTGCCTGCCCTCTTTCTTAGAGCCTGCCCACTTAGGGAGTGCAGCTATAACAGTACCACCAGTACCGGAAGTCCCTGACGACTCAAAGGTACTAAACCGGGCAAGGTCAGTACCGAAGTGGTGGACGGAGTCAGGGAATGTTTCCTCTTTGACACGGTCTTGGTATGGGAAGTGTTAGCTCTCCTCTTTCCACGTCCTTTAGGAGACAGGTCCCTTCCTTTCAGAGTGTGTGCGTGTGGGGAGGGGATCTTTCGGAAGCCACCTGCAGTAATAACGTTTATAAACATCCACAGCATTAGCTGCTCATTCACTCACTGTTCCATTCCCCCCCCCCAAACTAAAATAAGGAAGCTAAGTTTGAAGAAGAAATGGAAGGGGAGGAAAAAACAACACACCTGGCTCTCCCTCAAGCCCCACGGTTGCTTTGGTCAAAGGGTGCAGGAAGAAATAGGGGTAAGGAAGGATCTCATGTTATTTGATGGGTTAGGCCCCTCTTCAATACACTTTTCCATAACAACAGAAGCCACTTTTGAGGCTCATCTTTTCACCAGTAAAGTTAATAAAGGAAGTGAGACACTTAATTGGTGTTTGACATTTCTCATTTTATGAGATAGCTACCTTATTCAGGAGCTGAACAAGAACACTTAGATTCTAAAGCCATAGTTCTGCTTCTTGATCTTAAGGGGAATCTCACATTTGTAACAACAGACTTGCCTCTCATTCAAGCTTGAGATCCAGAAAGGGACTCAATCGTTGCAATGCTGAGCATCCAGCACCTAACTTTTAGGCACCTAAAAAACATAGGAACAACATTGTATGTCCAGAACCAAGTTAGGCGCCTATGCTCCCTTTACAATTAATGGCGAGAGATAGATACCTTAGAATGCAGTCCACAACAGCCAACACAGTAGGTGGGGAGCCCCCTAAGCTAGCCAATGGGAGATGCCAATAAAAGGGGTGTGTGTCAAGCCCAGCCCCTTTATCAGAGACAGATGCCTAAATCTAGGCTCCAGGAAAGCACCAGTGACTGGGCAAGGCTTTATAGCAGATCACACAAATAAAATTTTTCCAGGTCCTTTAGTACAGAAAGTGTATAAATGTCTGTTTTCTTGCTTAGAAAGAGCCAAGTTTTTACCCATTCCTTGAATATGAAAAACTAGAAATATTAACAGCTCAGATAGCAAAACAATTTTCTAGCCATTCCATTCCATCAAAAATGGCAAATTCCTGAGTCAGTAATGATTTACATGAACAACACCTCTGTGGTCTTCACCATGAGTGTGAAATATTTTGAAAATTACTCCAAAGTAACTTCTGAAATGGCAAATCAGGCAGCCATTTTTAGATTCATGTTGGTCAAAAAACAGAGTTTGATAACACTATAGACAATACAAAACAAACTGCATGAGCTCAACAAGTGACTGGTTGAGTGCTAGCTCCAGCATTATGTATAAACTAATTTGGCAAAGCAATCACCCCCTAATAGGACCAACTGCTACACCAAGTTTAGGGTTGTGAAATAAAAGCCATTTCAGTTACTTGAGCAAATTAAGTATCAAAATACTTTTGTTATATTTTCTACTTCTTATATACCGAGAAGTAAGAGAATCAGGTTTCATCAGAATTGTCCAAGAAGATTCTTTTTCACACACACTGAGTGTGAAAAACTTCAGCTTCAAAGGATAAGAACAGTTGAAAATAGGGTGTAGTATAGAAACCTCTTCTCAATCTTAACTCCATTAAACTAATAAAATAAGATAGCCAAAGAAATCCATTAGGCACTCAAAAACAAGCAACCCTTAAATGACTTATTCTAAACAAAATTTTAGCATGGATGCAACACATTTACACTAGACACTGAACCAGGCTGCTACTTAGTTGTCACTAGTTTCTGTTTTTTTGTTATTGTTTGCTCCATTTGAAGTGTCAGATTAAACCATAATAATTAGACTATTTGGCAGGAGCACATTACCCAAAATACTACTGGATTTTGTAGCTTTTAGTCAAAGTGCATGGAAATACTTACATCCTACCGGCTCTGAGCCGGAAAGAGTTCTGCACGCTACCAAAGTGTTCTTTCGTTAAAGCATGTTAGTTGCATGATTTTCCTGATCGAAATATTAGCCAACAGCAGAACAACAGTGGCATTTGACCACTCAGAGAGAGAGAAAAATCACTGTCCTTGTGGACAAAAGTAAGAATCTATACAACAGCTAGCGGTAACTGAGATGAAGCAAACATTTGCGTGCAGCATTAAGGAATGCAGCCAAGCGTCTGATGTTTGAAATACTCCTTTCTGTTAAAAGGCATCTTGAAAGTCATGCTGACCCTAAAATCCATCTTTGAAGCCACATCAAAAAACTTGTTCTCTCCCTTGATAACAGAACCATAACAAAAACCACAGTAATCCAAACTGGAAAAGAAAAAAGGGTTCTTTTGTTATGCTTTTTTAAATCTCCACAGGTAGCAGAGTTATTGGCTATAAGTGGTTTCCAACCAGAAGGCCAACTGGGTATTTAAAGCTGTGTTCTGTTATGAAGAAGGAATTTACTAATGTGTGACTGGTCTCCTCATACTTAGGCTGGAGTCATTGCATCTTCAACCACAATGCTAGTACAGACAACTTTGACTACATTATAGCTAGCTCTACTCCCTCAGGCCCTCCTCTGAAAGAATTACTGTAATTCTATTTACTACAATAAATAAGCTTTTACTATCCAACAGGTATTAGTGTTAAAGAGATGAGATACTTATCTTCATGTATATGCTAGTTTTAAAATTGTAAAATTCTTACATTTTGTCTAATGACTTAAGTACTTTAGAAAAATTTACATTTAAAAAGCTAGTAATCCTTTCAGTTACAGATTAACTTTTTTTTTTTTTAAGTTACTTCTTCCTATGATATTGATAGAAAACGGTGGGGTTCAAGGAGAGAAAATCATTTGTCAGAAGCATTTTGGGAAGTTTGTCAGCATCTTCCTTACTGAATAAGCAGAAAAATCTAAACACTGTTGGTTTACTTCATCCAATGGGTAGACCACCAACTGGCACAGACTTTTTGGGTCCTCAGATTTCTTCCACCTGTTCTATCAATCCTCAAACAAAACTTTCCTATAATGGAATACAGGAACCAGTTTTGCCCTCTACTAGCTAGAACTATCAATGAAAACCATGTCTGCACAGGCAACTCGACCACATAAAGCTATTTCAAAAGGCAAAAAAATCCCTGTTCATCAAATTTACCACTCCTAATTGAAGAGCACTAACTTGTATATCCTACAATAACCAGGTAATGAGAGGGAAAGCAGACTGAGTAAATTGGGATGCACTTGAAAGCCAGGCAATAGAGCATGCTGTAGGAATGCAAGGATTTCCATTGTGGACTCATGAATCCAGCCAGTAACAAACTCTCACTCTGCCCAGGAGATCATTAAAGCCTTGAGCATGAATTTAAAAACACAGCTGTATGAATTGATTCCTGGCAAGAGAGTGTATGGTGAGTCAGTCAGTCAGTCTCTCTCCACAACTGAAAGCTTTCATTTTTCAGTCATATCAGTTTGATGTTCCTACCCCTGCTGGGGAAAGATATGAGAATTCTATGAGCTATTAGGAACAACTGCCCAAAAAAATAGGGAAGGGGGTGGGCAAAGTTTAAGGAATGGGGATTACTCAGGATAGTGGCCATATCTCTTACACGCCATCTCTTCCCCCATCCTTTTGACCAGAGACTAAAACAGAGATGGAGGTGTGAAGGAGGAGAGCTCCTCCATTCCAGCATTATGAGTAATTCAAATTTCAAGTGTATCCAATATCTACTAGCTCCAGGCTGACGTGCAAGGAGGAGCATCAGAGAAGATTACATGGCCATTAAAATCCTAGCACCATTCCCAACACCTGTGCTTCTTTCCAATAAACTGCACCTTGATCTTGCTAGTGGGAACCTCTCCCCTCATCCTATATCCCCCCACCCCAGTTTTATATTGGTCATTGGCTAGTAGTTTCCACCACACACCATCCTTCTGGCTAAAAATTGTTTGACAAGTTTTTCAGTCCCTAGCCCAGGGGTCAGCAACATTTGGCACACGGCTCGCCAGGGTAAGCACCCTGGAGGGCCGGGCCAGTTTATTTACCTGCTGACACCAATCGCAGCCCCCACTGGCCACAGTTCGTCGTCCCGGACCAATGGGGGCAGTGAGAAGTGGCGCAGGCGAGGGATGTGCTGGCCGCAGCTTCCCGCCGCCCCATTGGCCCGGGACGGCGAACCATGGCAAGTGGGGGCCGTGATCGGCCGAACCTGCCGCGTCAGCAGGTAAATAAACTGGCCTGGCCTGCCAGGGTGCTTACCCTGGCGAGCCGCGTGCCAAACATTGCCGACTCCTGCCCTAGCCTTTGAGAGTGCCACTTAGGCATATCTTTTTCTATTGAAGGCAACAGGATTTAGTCCATTAACTTCAGTGGGAGCAAGAGCAGATTTAGAAAAAAAAAAACCCAGCTTCCTGTAATGAGAGAGAGGAGGAACAAAAACAAAAAATCCCACCACTTCTGAACCTTTTCTGGATTCCATTTTGAGAGAGAGAGAGAAGGAGGAGGGGCCAAGTGGAACTCACTGGTTATATGGAAGTAGAACTTTGAATGCCACATTTTCAAATCTGGCTTTAAACTTTCAGTTTTACAGCCACATTTTGATGTTCAAAAACCTGATCACAATCTGCTAGATGTCTAAGTGACCTAAGTTGAAGGCACATTATACCTCCAGCCACAAAGACTGGCCTTTTAAAAAAAAAAAAAAATCTTGCTCTTTGACTAACTGCATCTAAACCCCCCCCCCCACAAAACTTAAAAGAAAACATTATCTCCTATTCACCAGTAACAAGTCTCCCTAAATCTTGGAGACCCCAAAGTAGAGAATAGATGCAGTTCTAATTTTCACACTTCTTCAGCATGAAAAAAATCAAGAAAAAAATCTGCAATCAAGTTAATTTCATTCTGTTGCTCCAGATTCAGGGAATTTTGTGTGGGAGAAAAGAAAGAAGGGACAAAAACTAGACAGGGAAATCTGCTAGTTAACCTGGAATAGAGGACACATCCAGGTACAGTCCCAGCTCAATTTATCCTTATGAAAGTAAGTTTTCCTGGTACAGACAGCTGGCAGAGTAGACCTACACAGAACAAGTTATTAAGAACCATAAACATTTTTTCTTCCAATTATCTCTTCTGGGAAGAAGCTAATATGGAAGAATGCATATAAATCCAAAGTAGAGAGAGCAACAACATTTTTTGCCTGACAATAGCAGTGGGATACAGAGAGTCCCTCCCTTTTAAAGAAAAAGACAGAGCTTTACACATTAACAAGAGTACAAGAAAATACAATATTTAGCAGCAAACTTGTAATGGTTAAATTAATGATATGATCTATAAACAAGCATTTTATCACTGACTGTAATAAGTTAAGGTTTAATTCTTCAGGCACAGTATTTAATTTAAATCTTTCAAAAATGTTTTCATTCACTGACCAACCAGGTGCCTTGCATTACCATAACTTTACTCACTCATCTGGATCATCTTCAATTGCATAAAAATCAATTAAGATAAAAACTCCTACTTGGTCATGTTAGTGTCCCTCTCATTCATCTAAACTAGAGAACAAGGTTTTGCTGAATTTGATATAGTAGATTTTGCACTTTCATGATCATACTTTGATATACGATGAAAGAAGCTGCAAGTTAAATGTGCAGACAGACAAATGTGGTCTAAGTGTTAGTTGGTAAAAACAGTAGATAAACTCATTGGAGAAGAAAAAAAATAAATGGAAGTTATTTTTAAAACTGCAAATCCAGTGTGTGGGACAAACAGTAGGTGAATATCATAGTAAAAACCACAGTAATCATGATGAACAAAGTCTATATAATATATTCTCCAGCACCGCTTGATGGGGTACTTAAAGACAGCAGTTTTTGTTCACTTTCAAATTCTCTATCAACGGTACCCTGTTAGTATAATCCTATCTTTAATCTACAGGCATGATAAAATGCCCCAACACACACAAATCCAGCTCAAACAGGGGGATTAATGGTCATTAGTTACTATCTCTTCAGTGATCTCTCCTTCCTCCATTTATCATACTGGCACTTCACGCTACACACGTGAATAAACTTTAACAGAGAAGGTGAATGAAAAATAATCTCAAAGCAATCTAAGGCTATAAATTAAAATTGAGAACGCAGGGGGAAAGGAGGAGGCAAGTGGGGCGATTTGTTCTCGGTGGCTTCAATTTGCATCTAGCTCGGTGGCAAAGAGCACTCAATCAACTAGACATGCAAACTGTTAGGATGGCTACATTATCCGAGCGACAGGGAGAGAAACAGACATGGAATTTAAGGTTTAACCCATTCACCTGCTCAGCTCCGAGAGAGCCGCATCCAGCTGCCCTATTTTAAAGGAGCCACCCTCCGTGCAGGGTCCCAGAGCCCGGGCTCCAGCCCGAACCCACACATAGGAAGTTTTAGCACATAGGAAGTGGTTCATTTTCCTCACCAGACTGCTTCGTGTCACCTCTGATCGGGGATAGATTTCACGCAGTTGGAATTAAGAATTTCAGTAATCAGACTATATGATTTTAACATGGGTGCCATGATTCCAGCCACTCTCTCACTAAGCAAAGGGTACTGGAGAGAAATACTGGCCATGCAACGTGTAGAGACTTAACAACCTCCCCAATACACACATTATTTACGGTTGTTATACATTGGGCCACTCGTGTAACTACAGATCCCACAGCCTCCGAGATGCATGTTGTAGCTTGTCTAAAAGTTACCACACGAGAGCAGGATCTAACTTTTTGAAAAAAGCTGAGCACCGTGAGATGGCTAAAACGAGGAGTACTGCACGCTGCTTTGGAAGCATAAAGTCATTAGCTTTGTTTGGCAAAATATTTGTATATTTCAATCAAGGGTGGCCTGAAAGTAGCTTCCTACAGAAATTCACGAGAGATATAGCTATTAATTGTTAATAGCCCTTTCAAAAGAGAGAACTCTGACCTAGCTCATTAATGATGCAAGAAAAAACGTGTCCTGTGTAAGCCCCCAACACATACTAATTTCCCTCTTTGTAATACCTATAATCTATATCTAAATCCAACCAAGTAGAACAAATAGTTCCTTCCTACTGTAGGATGTGAGTTATTTCCTGCAGTTTCTTCATAATCAGTTTTAATTACAACCCTAGGTTACATCAAACAACTAATAGCCCGTTGCTGCGGCCGAGGGTGGGTGAGGGGGAAGAAAAGTCCGTGCTAAAAGATCCCAGGCGATCCAAGGCCATTTGTTCAGACACAAGCCCTATCCTCCCCTCCCTCTTGTTTCCCGTCCCTAGGACTCCAGGTTCAATCACAGGCAGTCTACAAAGCAACCCATTTAGAAATATTGGGAGACTCGGGGAAAAAATAGGTTATTCTTCCCCTCCCCCTTTAAAAAAAAGCATTTTCTCACACATGATCTGATCGAGAGCAAACTTAATTTAAAACGGAAAAAGAGAGAGGCTGGAGCTCCAAAGTACAAACTGGAAAAAGCATCTTCAGTGAGTGAAACCAGCATAGCGCTGTGCAAAGAGAACTCAGAGAGAGAGAGAGAGAGAGAGCGCGCTCCTTACTACGCTTTGGCATGTAAAAGGTTTCCTTTCTTTTTTTGGTGGTTACCTGAAGAGAGACATATTAATCCAAAGAGGTAAAAGTGAGCAAACTCCGCGATCATTGTCCTCAGGTGGCGCCTGCAAATAGTCTCATGCCAAATGGGAGGGGGGAGGAATACAAAATTAAAAGCCCCCTCCGATTGTAAATCCACAGAAGCTTAATATAAGCAAGGTTTCCTAATCCTCCAGGAGTTAATAGTGAGTACTCCCCGCAGAAGGTATTGTCAGCAGCACCCCAAGTCTTGTAACTTCTCTCCCTTGCCCTGGATTTTCCTAGAAGGGGCTTTGACACTTCCTGGGACCATCAAAAGCGAAGAAGAAAACAAAAGATCCGCAATTTTCTGCAGCTTGGATTCTCTGTGCCCTGTTCGCAAGCTGCTTCTCCAGCCTGGGACTTCGCCTTCAGCACCCAGGCCACTTGCAAGTATCCCAACAGAGCACTGCCCCTCCGAGACCATAAACCACTGCAGCACCCTAGCAGGCGGAGAGAGGAAAAGAAGTGCTTGCTGCGACTTGAGCCACACAAAGTCACTGGACATCCGAGGCAGGCGCAGGGGTGACGGCTGCTCTGGGTGAGGGCCCCGGCTCGGTGCTTGTGGCAGGCTGGAGGGAAGAGTGAGGTGGAGCAGCAGCAGCCTTTGCTCCCATCACTTGGGGGGGAAAGCCAGGAGCGGAGGCAGCAGCAGAGCCTTGCAGGAGCCACGCGCAGCAGAAGGGTCACCCCAGCAGCAACTCCTCGCCCTGCCCTGCATCTCCCCCCTCTGCCCTGCAAGCGGGCATGCAGACCTCTCCCTTCCCGGAGACAGACACAAAAGAGAGAGGAGAGCACAAAACTTCCAAGGGCCACCGCCCCCCACCCCCCCCCCCGGCCCCCTAGTGCAGCCGCGGGAGGAGGAGCAGCAGCCGCTCCTTCGTCTCCCTTCCTGCAAGGGTAGGGGTGCAGCAGCAGCAGGCGGGGTCTAGGCACCGCGGCGTCTCCGTGGTGCTCTGAGCAGCGTGTGAAGTTTCTCGTGCCCGCCGTGGGTCCCCCTGGTCCCTGCTCCAGCTGCGGGGCTGATGCCGCCCGAGGACACCTTAAAGGAGCCGCCCCTAGACAAGCCCCGCACGCCCAAGGCGGAGAGGCGCGCGCCGCGTGGCACGGGACCAGGCCGCCCAGGTCTCCCCGCAGCTTGAGAGGTGAAGCCCCAGCGTGTAACGCCACTGAAAGGTAACCAGCGAGGGCCCGGGCAGGGTGTGCGCGGAGAATGGAACATGCCGCGTCTCACCCTGCATCCCTCCTCCCCCCGTGCAAATGGAACTTCCCGGTCTAGGGCTTCAAAAATCCTCCCGGGTCCAATCACTTAACCCTTCGCTACCAAAGGCACCAAGGCTGTAAAGCAAAGCGCCAGAACTGGCTCCAGCCGTCTGGTGTATTATTGCATAGGAGGGGCGCAAGAAAGGTGTTGCGTGGGCTGCCTTCCAAGGAAGACGCATTGTCTGGGACACACACGAGCCGAACAGCCCCCTGTCCTGAGTAATGCCTGGGTGGACTCTGAGCAAAGTTTCACTCTATTTCTGGGGAACTTGCAGCTATCCATGCAGCAAGCAAGGAACCCACAGTCAAAGGAACACACTAGGGAAAAAATAGTTATTAATGGTATCGTAACCCTGTAGCAAGCAGCTGGCCAGTTAAAAACAAAAAAAAGTTAGAGGAAATAATGTAAAGGTTTATGCACGTGACGTGAAGTATTTCCTGAGGACTACTCAAGTGTAGTAGCCTGGGTTGTGCAAAACTAAGTTTGTAAGCTATTCAATGATTTAAAAATACTGGGTTTGCTGCTTAACAGCTTTCTGTCTCCAAAACATCTATGACAAATTAATAATAAATATACAGAAAGTGATAATGATACATCATGTATACACAAAGAACTTCCCTGTGAAGTAGTTGGGGTTGCTATACGCACAACATGGCTGGCAAACACCCACTAAAGCATGGTAATGAAAAGGTAAGCCAGCTCTCCTGATTTTAACATATTTGATGATTTTCTTAATACACTGGCTCCCAGAGTCATGTGAATAAATGGGAAACTGTGATTCTCACTTTAAAAATAAAGTTTCTGACCCTCAGAGCTGCAAATAAAAGCTTGAAAACATGACCCAAGTAAACCCCCAAAGGTTAAAAAAAACACACAAAAGCTTTTGGGGGGCTAGCTCATGATTTTTGAACACCTGTGGGTGGCAGCACTGTAACACTACCTAACCTTTCTTCCACACACAGGCACACCTCTTTTCATTACCCCAAACCATGCATGGTAATCTCATTTCTGCCCCTCTGTCACCATTCTGCACATCCCCCTTAACTAGATTATTCCCCCCCTCCCCGCTAGCTGCTGTGGCAGTTTGGAATAGTAATTGGTAGAGTTGGGAGAGGGTAATTTGGTAAAGGGTAGTGTACAGAAGGGCAGTTAAAGGGAGAGGTGACAGGATGGCATCCCTAGAGGGCAAAGTTAAGGATGTGGTGCATGGTATGACAGTTATAGTAATGATGTGTGCTTGTGGGTGACTGAGAAGAGTATCCACTATTAAATGGCTTAACTTCTCAAGTCTTTGTGGGTTTGTGTCAGGTAAGTTGTGTGTGTAATGTTCCTAACTGCTTCACATCAAAGCTTTGTGTGTATTCAGTTTCTAAGTTTTTAATGCTAAATTACAGCGTGGGGGTTGGATGAGGTGTGAATAGAAGTTTAGCTGCAAATGAGAACATTTTATGAGACCGCTACTGCAAATGAGACCTTCTCTGTTGTATAAAATTTGAGGGAAAAGTTTAGTTCTTGACAAAGTATTTGTGTTCCTGCCCCATCAACCAATCAGGTTTGCATGATCCCAAGAAAAAAAAAAACAAATTAAAAACTACACAGAAAATTCAAAGGTTATAAAAACTAATCTTGTGTTAAATTTCATACCAATAGTCTGCCTACTCTAAGAAGATAACAGCAATCTGCCTAAATTTAAACCCATTTTAGAAAGCAATCCCAACTATGAAGTCACTGCCAGGCACCCCCAGAGTTCCTGTGTTTACACATAGTCAGTGTTCTGAGAAAAGTACTTATTCAACAACAATTTCTCAACCTGTGCAGTCAGTGACCTCATGCCATCTTTCACTTAATGAAAGCACAGTCATATTATCATCCCTCCTCTCTAGAATTAAAACACAGTGGAATGGCCCAAACTGTGGAAAGGTCATAGAAAGTTCTTATACCTCAGTAAGCAGTCTGACATTTAAATAAATTAGATGAAGAAGACCTGAGCTAAGTAGTCAAAGCCCTCAGAATAAACAAGAACATAATTCTGAAGATACTTTTTGTTTGTTTGTTCCGTTTAAGGTTTGTTAAATAAGATAGCTTTCATGTGTATGAGAGTGAGACTTCCTGTGTTAAAATGTGTATTTTAGTTGATCACATGAATTAGGAATGGCAATACCACATGTCCATGACCAGACCGATTTTTAGTACATAAAAAATGTGTATTTCACCTGAAAACAAGGTGGTTTACATGGATCTGTAAAACGTTATTTTGACCCGTGTTTTAAATAAAGTTGGTTATATTCAGTGAATTTTATTTTGGCACAAACAGATCACTTTTTTAATGCGCTGTTGTGAGGTGATGCTTACAGGCTGTCTCAAAATACAAGAATGAATTTAATTTGTAAAGTAGATAGTATGTATGATGTCCAGAGAAGAGAAGTGTATTGTTTTCACAGTGAGTAAGAGATTTACCTCAGTATCTCACTTTGTGAGTTATACGTTTAAATCCATCCCCATACATCCCTGGAAGACTAGTCCCCCAGATCTATGCATTGTTCTATTTAGGTCATTCTCAAAGTATGCCAGGAATACTTCTGTAACACATTGATCTATTATGTATTGTGGAGGTTTATTTTCTTATTTAGATTTTAAATTAAAACATTTACCAAATAGGGCAATGGATTAAGATTCAAGAGACTTGATTTCTATTACCATGCACTCATTTTGTACCCTTAGACAAAGTAACTTAACCCCTGTATACTTCAGTTTCCCCATCTGTAAAATGTATATAATATTTATTCACCTTTATAGAAATCCTTTGGGAACTATGGATATTTCTTATAGAATAGAAGATACAGTGGAATCTTTCAAGAGTTGTCCAGATCATACTGTTTCAAATACACAAATAAGACTTATAGCATATCATTTAGCTGAGTAAACAGATACAGTATTATTCCAGAATAATTTACTAGGACTGGATATATACCTCTCAAATTGTTTTTAATTTATTTAAACAGTAATAATACATAACAGCTGCATAGCTGATCGAATTTCTTCAAATTGTAAGCCTACAGATATTCATCTGAATATCTTGTAAGTAATTTGCATCATCTTTAATTCTGCAGATGTTCTTACAAAAATGTTAACATTCGGGGATCTCTAGTCTCCTTCATATTTAAGAAAAGAAAC
The DNA here is from genome assembly GCF_013100865.1 of Trachemys scripta elegans. Taxonomy (NCBI): domain Eukaryota; kingdom Metazoa; phylum Chordata; order Testudines; family Emydidae; genus Trachemys; species Trachemys scripta. Next base: position 170,936,290 of record NC_048298.1, on the reverse strand, counting down.
TTATTATGAGTAAGATTTCTAGGAATAGAAATTTGACATTACTCTCTTCAGAATTTTGGTGATACCTTTTCAGCATGCATTAGCATTTAAACCTACCTTCTCTGTTTATTCTGTAACATGGCATGCACAAATAAGTGAGCATTAATAATGTAAAATAAAGTACAGACATCTGGTAACATCTGAAAGTGTGTCAGAAATATCATATATTCAACTCTAATTAATAGCTATGGATAAAGAGGATACTGTGTCTGACCCAAAAATTATCCTACCTATTTCCACTGATACATAAAGGCACATTTTAGGTAAGTTTTAAAGCCCTGGGGAAATTCTGGTGCCTTACATAGGATATACAATAACATATATGTTTAACAATATGAAAGCACAGAATTGATTATTTCCCACTCAAACTGAAAAACAGTTCCAACTCTCTTTTTAGTCTTCTTTTTATATAAGAGTTTCATGCTTAGTTGCAGAGTACTCAGGTCTAAGCTTTAGATTTGGCCCCCCCTACAGACAAGTGGGTTAGTTATACACCATCTTTTAAAAGTGGTCATGGAGTCTTTTAGAGAATCAGTGTACATCCTGTTATTTCATGGGCTTTGAATGCACATGAAAATATATGTAGGATAGAATTGTGGAGATCACTTTACATTGAAGGTTTAATAACAAATACTGAGTTATTTTTTTAAAATTGCTTTTATATTACATTTATGGTACTTTTTTTTTTTTTTCTTCACCTACAGCTTTGTTGTTGCCATTTTTTGGCTTGCAGGCATACCAACTTCAGCTGAGCTTTTGTCCCATCTCACAAATTGAGCATGTCCTTGCTTGTGCCCTAATCTTGCAAAGACTTACCTATGTGCATAACTTTGAAGCGAATGAGACTATTCACATGTATATAAATTACACATGTGATTAGGTGTTTACAAAAGCAGGGCTCTTGATTGGAAACCTCCAAGGAAAAGAGAAGGTGTTGTAGAAATGGTATTGGTGATTCAGTAGATGGCACTCTTCCCTCAGTGAGACTCCTGAACCAATGCTTCAAGCATGTGTTAGAGGAAACTTTTAGGTGTTTTATTTCACATTAAACAAAATACCAAGATCCTGACCACTTGTGAGCCCATGGCACTTTTTCAAAGGATAAGGGTATGCGCTCAGTGTCTTGGATGTATTCCAATATGGATTCTCCCTCCCTACCTAAACGCCTTTCTATTTTAATTGAATATGATAGTCTTCCCTTCCTGATCCCAAAACCGTTATGTAGTGCAGCTGATTCTGTAATAACTGTTTTACCGAAGAATAACTGCCATCCCTTCAAAGAAGTAGCTGCAGTTTTTAGGTCAGAGTGAAATTGTTACCCCTTTATATATAAGGTTTATAGTCTGAAAAGCATCCTCAGGCTGCAGTAAGTACAAATCACTAAACAATATTGCTCTTCAAGGCACAATTCCACTCCCATTGATATCAATGAGAGTTGGATCAGGCTTAAAATTTTATTTAATATTAACACTAAAATATGGCAAATATCAATACAGATTAGTTAAAAGCAAAATAAAATTTTGATCAAGATGATATACTGTATTTAGATTTGGGCTTGCTCTTACATAATCAAAATATAGGTTCACATCTCACTCAAAATCACCTATGCTATTGGGCACACACCCACTGTAACTAATTTTACAAAACCTGCAACTAGGGCCGGCTTCAGGGTTTTGGCCACCCCAAGCAGCCACACACACACACACACACACACACACAAAAAAGGCCGCGACCGCGATCTGTGGCGGCAATTCGGCGGAAGGTCCTTCGCTCCTAGTGGGAGTGAGGGACCGTCCGCCGAATAGCTGGACCTGCCACCCCTGTCCGGAGTGGCTGCCCCAAGCACCAGCTTGCCAAGCTGGTGCCTGGAGCCGGCCCTGCCTGCAACAATGTGCATCCTGATACCTAGACTGTTACAAAGAAGCTCTTAGTTATTATTAATCAACATGTAAATGATTGTGAACTTTTTTTAAAAATAGGTCTTAAATTACAATAGTCATTTACAGTATTAATATACAGTATTACTGGGAACTTACTAATTTTGCTTACTATTCTAGGGCAACATTAGGGGGAAAAAAAGTCAAATCTCCTTCTACCCTCTGTTCTTTATTAGATAAATAAGTTTCCAGACTTTTTGTTTTGCATAAAACACAGTAGGATTATTTTTATATCCTGTTTAATAAGATAATATTGTGAGATGATTTCATACCTTTTTAGGAGCAAAAAATTGTGTTAAATATTAATAGCTTTTATTTAAAAATCAAATGCAATGGCAAAATGCTAGGATAAAATCAAACTGAAATTAAAATGAATAAATAAGTTGGGGGGGTTGCAGTTTAAGATAACCCCATCTTTTGCTGGTCATTCAATGTATTATGGGCCCAACCCCCCTTGATCTGTATGCAGAACCCCTATTGAAGTCAGTGGGAATTTTGGGTTCGCCTGCATTCATGTAAATTATCTAAATAGAAAAATGGTACATCTCAAAATTAGAACCAAGGGGAGTGGTTTGGGATGAGGTTTGAGAGATGGTTTCTGGTACCTGAAAGATGGAATTGGCTTGGGAAAATGAATAGATATTGAAGAGTTGAAAATGTATATATTTCAGTGTAGTGAGATGGGACAGTCCCAGAAAGCTAGGATAGTCCTGGGGTCGGGGGAAAGGCTGGAAAGATTATTGGGTTGCTATGGGTCTCAGTCAATGCTCTTTAAACCAATGGGAGTCTTTCCTTTGACTTGGATGGGCATAAGGCCAAGTATGTATAAAAATCTTGCAGGTGTGGGCCCTACTTGTTTCTATTGTTTTGTTCCTCTGGTTTTGAATTTGGAAGGTTTGAAGCCGATTCTGCTGTCACTAACCGTTTTATACTGGGATGTAACTGTTATTTGTTTACACTACTGGTGAATGTGGCTTTTCCTTGTTATAATGCTAGGTATATTTCAATTATGCTATAGCACATCCTGATGGAAAAAGCTCACTGAAAATATATACTTCTGTTTCTCCTATACAAAATGCTAAAGGCATATTGTCTATTCAGTCTACTCAGCATCAGCAGACTGTACCTCAAAATGCCTTGTGAACAATATTTCCTAAAATTCTTTTTAAAACTTTTGTTCCATGGTTTGGCTTTTGTAATGACAAAACGATCTGTTTAATATGTAATATACAAAACAACATAATTGTTGCAAAATCAGTGTTATCTCAGATATTGTTTAAACAAAGAGTGACCTGTCTCTGAAATCTCAGTGTTTGGTTATTGTGTGTATCAAGTGAACCATTCAGAATCCACTATCTCCTTGTTTCCATGTATCGTATAGGAAGGAGTATAAGGCTGTCACCTAGTGGATTGCTCAGGCTGTTGTAAGAAATAGAAACCAACAAGAACAAAAATCTGAATGGCATTAAAAGAGCAAACACAATAAAATGAAAAGTAGTCTTTGGTTTTCCCGTCCCCTCTAGGCATTGTGAAAGCTACAACAGACCATTTATTGTTCCATAATATCTGGTTTTGAGACCCCATTCATGTCACATAATATATTGGCCCTGAAGAAAGGCTGTCAAAATGATGCACCTAAAATTTGTAAGAGAAAATACGTTAATATTCACAGCTCAGATAGCATGAATTTAATCTTCCCAAGGACATCCATTTTTAAATGAACTGCACACAATTTTTGTTTAAGAAAAGCCTCTGTCTCATTAAAAATAAATCCAATAAAATGATATACTGTACAGTTAGCTTCTAGGGGAATGTTCTATGATTGTTAACAGGCCCGGAAAACAAGAGTTCTGTAATAATAGATTTATTAATTTGGTGGGGGGTGATTATTGTATGTGTTTATAATCCTTGGATAGTTAATCTTAACTTTATCAATCTGGAAAAAAGAATTACATGAGCTATCTGTCTTATTTTTTTTTTTTACTGAATTATTGTACATGCTTATAGCAGACTCCATTTAAGAGCTGAATGCCTGCAGTGAATTAACTCTGTCAAATGCAAAGCAGAAAGCCAAGCACTGAAAATAACCAGCCTGCTCACCCAGTACAATTTACAATTGCATGTTATGAGTTAAAATAACCAGCCTACTTTTTCAGTACAATTTCCAATTGTGTGTTGAAAGCCTATCTGCTTACATATATTTAACTTCCTTTAAAAAATGCTTAGAATAGCCTTAGGGCTATATTCTGCCTTTGGTTGTGTTAGGCTATATAGTGATCCCTCGCTCTCCAGAGCGGAGGGAGGTCACTCTGCCTCTTGTATTGGGCAGTAACTCTGCTTGGGTCACACTAACGGGGTTGAGTTTTAAGTAGTCTAAGTCTGGGCCTGTCTAACAGAGGCAAACAAGAAATAATAATTGGGTGCTCTTGTCCCCACCCTCGGGAGAAGCAAAGCACTGAGTAGTCTTTAGCTTGCAGCCCCTCAGCTGGGACTGGCAGAGTGGCAGTATTTAATAGTCTGGAGCTCTAGCCCTTTGGGCAGGGCAGAGCAGGGAGCAAACTTTAGCCTAAGCCTTCTGGCTAAGGCAGCCAACAAACACTCTGTTCAGGGTTCGGGTAGGGCTGCGTACCCTCACAGTAAAGGGGAACTGGAAGGGAGGGGGCATCAACAGAGTTTAGCATCCTAGCTTGACGGACAGTAGATTCACACAGTCCTACAGGCTTATGGTGGGGAGTCAGCCACCCCAGAGGTGAGGTGGCAGAGATAGGGGGATGCGGGCCCATCCAACTCCACCACATCCCAGCCTAGGGTCCTAACAGCGGCGGAGTGGTCCGCCAGTGGGACAGTGGGAATCCATCCACAACATGCTAACCTAGAAACAGTCAGCCACATAGATGGACAGCTGTCATCTGCCCCTGGGCTACTTCCTACCTTCTGGGGTTTGGTACCTCTGGAATCCACAGGTCCCCTGGGTACATTACGGATAGTAGTTCCAGCAACTCCACATCTGGGTCCGTCTCCTTCGGGGCAGAGTGCTGCAGAGCGCAGATTCAGCTCGCGGGTGCTGCAGCAGAGTGGAAGCGTCTGTCTCCTTCCCTAGCTCCCACTCAACTGAGCTGCTGAGCTCTCCCTTTACAGTTCTGTCCTATCCTAGTACTTCTGGCAAGGAGTGCAAGGTGGGTTCAGCTCCACCACCCAGGGGGAGTATAGTGATTTCTCACTATCCAGGCCAGAGGGAGGCCACTCTGCCTCACTACACCCCGACAAGTCCATCTCCGGGCAACTGGAGATGGCAATGCCTCCTTCCCCCAACCGAGAGAAGAAATCTGCATTGGTATGATCTGTAGCTGCTCGATGATGAAAGCATAGGGTGAAAGCTCGGTGAAAGCACTGCATTAGTGAGGGATGCGTTTCCTTAATGGTGTTCAGCCATTTCAGGGGGGCATGGTCAGTCACCAGCACAAAGTGAGCCCTTAGGAGATAGTAGCTTAAGACATCCACAGCCCACTTGACCGCCACGGCTTCCTTCTTAACCACTGCGTAGTTTCACTCTTGGGGGGAACAACTTGTGACTGATATACAATATAGGGTGCTCTTTGCCGTTAACCTCCTGAGAGAGGACAGCTCGCAGGTCCACCTCCGATGCATCAGTCTGTAATGTGAACTCCTGGTTAAAGTCTGGCTTGACCAGGGCCAGCTCCAGGCACCAGCCCTCCAAGCATGTGCTTGGGGCGGCACCTCGAGGGGGGCGGTGCTCACCCGGGGAGAGCAGGGCCGCTGCCAGGCTCTCCGCCCTCTTCCCGGCGCTCCGGTCAGCCGGGAAGAGTGGGGCCGCCCTCCCCTGGTGCTCCGGCCGATCGGGGAGAGCGGGGCCGTGGCCGGGCTTAGCACCCTCCCCTGCCGCACTCCCCGCTGGGGGGCGGCGGGAGGCTTTTTTGCCTGGGGCGGCAAAAAAGCCAGAGCCGGCCCTGGGCTCGAAGAGCACCAGCTCTCGACACAGTTGGTCTTTAAAGGCTTGGAAGGCCCGTCGGCACTTGTTGGTCCAACACACGCATTGAGGGCTGTCCTTCAAGAATTCTGTCAGAGGTGCTGCAATCGAGTCAAAATGGGGGACAAAGTGGCAATAGTAGCCCGCTAGCCCAAGAACTTGTTGCACCTGCCCCTTGTGGTAGGGACCGAATAGGCCTGCAGTGCCTGGACACTTCCTACCAGAAGGCCTACTTGGCCTCACCCGAGGGTGTATCCCAAATAGGTGGTTTCCTGCCACCCAATTTTACACTTCTTTGGATTGGCAGTCAGCCTGGTATTGCATAAGGCTCTGAGGATAGCGGCCACCTGGTTGAGATAGTCTTCCCAGTGGCTGCTGTAAATCACTGTGTCATCGAGGTAGGCAGCAGTGTAGGCCTAGTGGGGTTGTAGGACCTGGTCCATCAGCCGCTGGAAAGTGGCCGGGGCGCCGTGGAGACCAAAAGGGATCCAGGTGAATTGGTACAACACGTTCGGGGCGGCGAATGCAGTCTTCCTGTAGCTCAGCTACACAGGAATTTGCCAGCACCCCTTTGTGAGATCCAGGGTACTGATGTACTGGGCATCACCAAGGTGGTGTAGTAGCTCACTGATCCATGGCATCAGGTACGCATCAAATTTAGAGATGGTTTTCAGTCTCCGAAAATCGATGCAGAGCCTAAGGGTCCCATCAGGCATTGGGACCAGAACGATGGGGCTGGGACAGTCACTTTGGGGCCTCTCGATTATGCTTAGTTCCAGCATGGTCTGGACCTCCTTTTCCACTACTTCGCAGAAGCAGCATGGCAATGGCCTCGTGGTCGCTTGGACATCTTCTCCCAAGTCCACCAATATTCTGTGTTGGATGAGTGTGATCAGTCCTGGCTGCACTATGAAGGTTTTACGGAATGCCTTCAATAGGCTCCTGGCTTGGCTTAGCTGCTCCTCAGTCAGAGTATCCCCCAGCTGTATACCGTCAGAGTTGGTTGGGCTAAGGAGCTCGGGTCCTACCTCTGGCTCTACGAGGTATGGGGCAATTAACAGCTGCTTGCGCTCCCGTCCTGCCTTTAACAAATTGACAAGGTAGATCTGTCATTTTGTTTCTTTTGGTTGGATTGGGACACTCATAAGTGAGCAGATTGATATGGTGAATGATTTCATAAGGCCCCCGCCAGGGTGCTAGGAGGTTTGATTTTTCAAAGGGTAGTTGGAGCAGTACCGTTTTGCTGGGATCAAAGGTCCTTCCCCGAACTCCCTTATTATACGTTTGCTCTTGTGCTTTCTGAGCACTCTGTAGGTTCTCTTTCCCTGCCCTGGTTAACAGCTACTGAAGCTGCAGGACATATTGGAAGAGGCCCTGTGAGGGAGATGGTATTTGTTTCCAGTTTTCCCGCATAAGGTCTAGCAGTCCTTTTTGCTCCCAGCTATAAGTTCCCAGTAACAGGGGTGGAATAAGTTGGTCCCCCTGGTGAAGAACTTTCAGAGGGAACTTTTGCAACATTTCATTCAGTGTTCAGTTAAAACTTTCCACAAGGCCATCCGTCTGTGGGTGATATATGGATGTATGCTTTTTTTTTTTTTTTATCTCCAGGAGGCTACAGACTAGGCAAAGGAGCTTCAACATGAAGTTGGTGCCTTGGTCCGTCAGGACTTCCCAGGCGAGGCCTACTTGGGCAAAGATTTTCAAGAGCTCTGCAGCAATCATTCAGGCTGTGATGTTCCAAAAGGGGACTGCTTCTGGAAACCAAGTGGCATAATTTAGGACCACCAGGATGTATTGGAATCCTATGACACTCTTTGGGAGGGGCCCTGTGAGGTCCAGGGTTATCCTTTCCAATGGGGTGCCAACCACTGGCAAGGGAATGAAAGGTTCCCTTGATACTCCCCTTGGGGTTGCTCATTGGCACTCAGGGAGGAGACACAGAAATCTTTCACCTCCCTGTACACTCTGGGCCAGAAGACTCAGGCGAGGGCTCGTGCTGGAGTTTTTTCATGACCCAGTTGCCCAGCCGCTGGATCGTCATGGGCAAGCCGCAAGACTGCACGCTGGTGTCATCGGAGTACCATGAGCTGGGCTCGGGTTTCATGTGTCCAAGGGCGATCCAGTAAAGGCAGTGCTCAGTCAATTTGAAATTGGGAGTATACTGTTGCCCCAGAGGGGCTCCGTCATGGTCCCATTAACACAAGTCAGCTCTTAATAGGCCGACTCAGTGAGGGATCCTCCCATTGGTCCCGGATAAAGTCTACCCCCAAATTCGGGGCCTCTTCTTGAGTGGATTGCCCGGGGTCAACCTCTTCATCCAGGGGGTCAGGGTCTCTGGTTCTGCGGTCCTTTTAGTCGGGGTTCTCAGGATGGCCCATGGCTCCAGGGGTCACTTGGCTGCTGAGGCGACCCTCTCAAAAATGATGAGGAAGGCTTCTGGATCGTCCTCAGGGCCCATTTTCGCCAAGTGCACCAGCACTGTGGTGTCAGCCGGGGCTGCTGCATCCCTGGTGTTGGAGCCACCTGGGGTCGGCACAAGTGCCGCAAGCTACTGTAAGCACTGTTGCTGCTGCTCAGTTTTAGGCACACGGTTCTCGAATCAGTTGCTGTTGCTGATTTCCTAGTTGTTGCAGTAGTTGTTGCTGCTGGAGCTGTCCCACTTGCTGTTGCTGTTGGCTCTCAGCGAGCCATTTGATCAGTTTCTCAATCTTCATCCTTCCCAAACTGGGGGAGGGTGACAGAGTTCTGTCTAGTGCTGTCCTTGGCTCATCTGCTTATCTCAGGGGAGGGGATGATGCCCACATTTTCCACCAAATGCAGTGATCGTTTGCTGTCCAGTGGGGAGAGAGACTACTCTGCATTTTGTATTGGGCAGTAACCCTCGGGCTTGTTCCATAATATTATTTCAATATTTTGCAAATTTGTATGGATTCTCAAGTTTTCTATGTAGTCTTAAGCATGTTGCTAAAATATATTAGTGATTCCATGCTCTCCATGTTGTAATTGCAATGGGGGAGGTAGAATAGTAGACAGAGAATAGGAGATATGTTCAAATGTGTATGATAACTCAGTTTATCTCACAGATATTGCCAATTATAGGACACCTGTCTCATGTACGTTATAAGGATCCGTATAAAACATTGCTAACATATGGAATCAGTGGAGCAAATCAGTGCTGCCGCTAGGGGACACAGGTAGGAATCCTATCCCGGACATGAGTTTAGCAAGGGATTTACAACAGCTCACTTGAGGTGTTTTTTCTTTTTATTTCAAAGCTGCTGCTTGCAGTCCATGGCAAGAAGCAGCAGAGAGTATCAGTCTGTCTCCTTCCTGCATCTGCTCCTCCACCCAAGGTCAGACAGGCCTGCAGGGTATAGGCAAATCTCCTAGGAGGCCCCAGCCAAGTGCAGCTTTAAAAACAAAACAAATCTTCGATGTGTTCTAAATAAGAGCCTTGTCTGTGTACAACTGCTGAAGGGACAGGTCTCTTAGCTCTCCCTCCAGAGACTTCTTTACTTAATTTAAAAGCTAGCAGCTGCCTCCCTTTGATGATGCTGGCACCATTGGAAAACACTACGGGTGTGAAAGGTTTATGAAATACTGCCTGCCTCCAGTGGACCACTTCTGTTCCTACAAGATGGGGGAGGCTTCCTCTGGGGTTTCCCAAGTGAGACAGCAGTTTATGAAAGGATCATACAACTCTCCTACTTCCCAAGCTCAACTGTGAGGAGACGGGAGCATCCTGCCTGTCTAGCTTATATAGCCAGCATAGCAAAAGGGAGAAGAACTGGGAGCAGGTAAATGTCCTACCCTTAGCCCAAGACCACAGACAGAGCTGCATAGACACTATGGCTGCCTTCAAGAAATAAAACAAGAACAGATCAGCTCCTTAACTATAAAGCTGGAAGGAGGCAGCAGCATAACAGCAGCTTGGCTAGGAATATGGGGTGAAATTATTGCCCCCACTGAAGTCAATGGGGAAAACCACACTGATTTCAATAAGGCAGGATTCCCCCAATAGTCTCTTCCTCCCATTTTATAACCATTCAGGTTGTAATTCCCAGGTGAAGAGGTGGAACAGATGTATCAGGATAGAAAAATCTGGCTAAAAAAGAAAAAGAATGGCAAAAAGTCATGAGATTTTCAGAAAAGATATTTTTGGATTCTTTTTATTTGCTTTCTGTCTTTTAAGCCTTTAGAGCTCATATTTCCAAGGTTTTCTTCTCGACTAAGAATCTAGAATCTTCCTTTTTAAAAAAAATGAAAGTTGAGATTCTCACATCATAACACGATTCCAGGAACTGGGGGATTTAGACTCACAATAACATTGCAAGAGTTGGCTATGAAAGTATGGTACTATTCAAGGGCCAGTTCCAGTTAAGTAAATGAGGCTACTCAAATGAGTATGGGTTTAGGGAGGATTGGACTCAAAATGCTGTACAGTTCAATGTATTAACAAAAATGTGTACTACTTTTTAAAACTGTAAAATTTTAAATTTTCTTCTAAACTTTTTTAAAAAGAAATGTGCTTAATCTTGGCCTCATATGTCATTGCAAATAAAAATCGTCTACATGTGTAGTATCCAGTTTGACTACAAAGGGTAGAATGCATTTGCATAATAGAAAGTAGGCGTAAGTCTATAGAGTTTTAATTAATTAGTATTGTAGCATTGATTTTAGGTCTTAAAAATGCAGAGGACTTTTTAAAAAAAATCCTTTGTCATGGAGACTAATTATAATAGAAAAATCTCCAGTTACATTAAGATTCTATTAGTTTAATTCATTTCAGACCGTACATTATTTTATTGCAAATTTGTTTTAAAATATTTGTCAGACCTTTGAGGGGCTTGAGCTGTTCTTAAATGGGCTCATTTTCACAAGGTAGCATTGCTATCTAGTGAACTACTGTATGCTGTAATGCCCTCTGCTGGTAGTAAGCTGGTAAAATCTTCTTCGCTCTTAGAGGGTGGGGAAATGTGTTAAATACTGAGACGTGAGAGTAAAAGCAACACTAACTTTCAGCAATATACTAATCACTGACATTATGCTATAAATCTGGAACAAAACCAGCAGACTTGTTTCCAAAAAAATGATGTGCCATAAATGGCATCCATTTTCCATAAACTCTGCAACACCTTCAAAATTCATTAACCAAAGTATTTCAAACTTATTTACAGGGCTAAAGAGCTGGAATATTTTGGGTATTAACTGATACCATCCATTTACTTCAAGCTAACACTCTCTGCATCAACAAATCAAAACTTTACAAAAACTTTACTAGGATGATTGTTTTAGACTCCAGTATTTCAGCAGGAATTGCAATGGTCATTGAAACCAAGTGGTTCAATAATTTGCTTGCATTTTCCCCACCCTACTTGTGTACAGAATTCACTTACAAACAAACATAATTGTGTTCTCTTGAAGCCATTATTATAGTAAAACTATTGTATAAGTGCACCATGACTAACTGTATCCTGGTCAGTGATTAGAAACTTTCATAAAAATAAGAGTGATACACTATGCAATTGAACAAGCACATATTGAAGAAACCAGATTAAATCATTGTATGATATGAATACTTTAAAAGATTATATTTTTGAAACCAAAATCAATTTTTTTTTCCCCCCCACCATATGATACTGTATTTGTTTTCATTGTGGAAAAAGAACATTTAAAAATCCATGACAATCCTAATGAGGATTTAATTCTTTGGAAGTTTTAATTCCCTTCTAACACAGCAGCCATTCTTAATAACTAGGGCTTCTTGATGCTATGATAATGCAAATAATAAACTATAATTATATAGTGTATTATCTGCATTACTGTGGCATTTAGGAGCCCTACTAATGGACCACAACCCCACTGTGCTAGGTGCTGTAAAAACATAGAACAAAAAAGTCAATCCCTGCACCACAATGCTCACAATCTAAGTAAAAAATCAATGAGATCAGATGGATACAAACACATTCAACTAAGTTTCGTTCAATAACATTTCTCTAAAGTAACTTTATAATTTGCAGTATGTTTTAGTTAAAATTGCTGTATGTCTTCACTATGTCAAAGAAAATGTCCTTTTGTCTTAAGTGCTTAGCAGAACTGGATGCTCAACTCCCACTAAGAGTCAAAGGAAGTTAAGCTCCATTAGGTGTTTTGTGAAAAATCCCACCCTTAAACGTTTAATAAGAGTCCCTTGAAAGAGACTTTCACTCTGTCTAAATATTCCCATCAAATATGAGGTCAGATGTCAGATTAACGGAAGACTTAAAGGGTTTTCTCAGCTATAATATGGACATGTATTCCTCTGGAGACTTGCTTTGTTCAAGTACTTTTATGATGGCTTCTTACCACTTCCATGCTGGAGAAAAGAGATGCTTTGTATGGCCAAAAAAATAGGGTTCAGTTTAGTTCAGTGGATCAGAGATATGTATTTCAATGGGCTAAAATGTTGTGAAGATGCAAACTGTTATCTAAATGCTACATATTTTTACTGTTTTGACACAGTGAAATTAAGAGCATTTCAGTTGGCAAATCTATTCTACCCTTTAGGTGACAAAATGGATTCAGATCTAAATAATGGATATATGTAAATCCAGACATGCTTGGAGACATACATGTTACAAGACAAACATTAGCACTTAAAACCATTGCATAGATTTAGGGTAATCCCTGGAGGGTTTTAATTCCTAGGATCGCCATATCCTAAACTAGCAGTAGTTTGAGGTGACAAGTCACAGCCAGAGAGCAGGTGTGTAAGACAGGCCTGTCACTTTTCAGACATTTATGGAACTTGCCAGTATACTGAAGTCCATCTGCTTTCTTTTCAAACTTTCTGCTGATCTGCTACAGCTGATTCAGTGCCATTTAGACTAGACCTGAAAGGGAGGGAGAATTTTAAAAGCTATGAGTTAATTTCCTTTCAATTTTGCTTCCCTTTAACTGGGAACTTTACTCTTTTTTTAAAACCATGGAGAACTTGATGGAATTATATCCTCTTTTGTCTTTGTGTGATCTCCTGTATAGCATTTCTGGAAGACATGGTCTGAGATAATCTATTGCTGAACAGTCTTTGAAATGTGTCTTATACCTAGTCTTCCCCTCTAAGACCTAACATGTACCATAGATACTGTTAATCCCTTTATATATTACAATCAAAATAACAGAATTACTAAGGAGGCTATTCTGTTTCTGGAACAAGGCAATTTCAACTACCCTCACACTCTTCAATTACCCCCTGAATGAGAGTAGCTATTATTTGACACTGACCACTTATTTGAAAAGTTGAAAACTGGAAACCGGCAGATCTGCACTGGGAGACCCACATTACAGACAGGAGAGGATTTAGATTGATTGCCAATGTGCAGACAACTGTGGATCTCTGACAGTAGGATTTAGCGTAGGTGCAGATATACATATGACATTCTTTGTCATATACTTCCATTCTTGCTATGTCCCTCTACTGCAGAGGGCGATACTCCAGTTCTTAATTAACTTAATTGGTCCACAGTGAACTTAAACTGTTCAAGAGGTAAAGATGGATGTCATTTTTCATTAAGAAGACAAGCTTGATATTTTTCTTAAGACATACTATAGCAATCTTCATTGATTCTCACAGTTTAAGATGTAATAAAAGAGCAGCCGATTAAAAGGTTAACTACTTAAAAGGACACAACTGTTTGATGCTGTATTAAGAGATAGGTAAACAGTAACAATTACAAATTAATTCCACTCTGCGACTTGTATTAATAATGCTAGAATTAAAAATAAAAAAAGCCCTTTAAGTTATGTTTACTCATTTTTCAAAACATTCACAGTCTCAAAACATCAGTGGTATAAATATCACATGAAGACAAAAGAGCATCAGTTTAACTCCATGAAGTCCTGGAGGCAGACTTTCATAACAATAATGATCAGGCTATCACATCTTGGAAGTTCTATGGAGTAGTTTTTACACTAGGTATATCTACCTATGTAAAAACCAGGCAAATATAGCTAGCTGTCAACATAGCTATAGATACACATACACAAAACCCCTATAGACAAGTTTACTACAATGTTGTACTTGGATCCCAGATTTGAAATCCGATATCAACTTTTTACGCTAGTGTTTGTAGAAAAATTATTTTATTTTCCTGTGGTGGCATATCACATTTGTCTCATTACATGAATGACTCAAAGAACAAGTTGTTATCCAGGCAACTAATTTATAATCAATACTTTCAGACATTATAATTTCTTTGAAGCTGTATCTGTACAGTCAACTGATATCTTGTAAAAGGCATATATTTGTTCTATAGATAAATGTGAGGTCAGATACAAAAACACTCACATTTTGGATGGAATAGTTCAGACCCCTGAGATGGGAAGTAGTTTATACTTCAGCACATCTTTAATTTACTGTATTTAAACTACTACAAAAATAGACTAAGCTTATGTTCTTGCTTTGAAAAGTTATGGGCATTTTCATGTCTTTCAACATAGTAATGTCTTCAGCTGATTACAAGTAAGATTGGAAAACAAATCCTTTAATGAAATATCTGCCACAAAATATTGAATACAATCACACATTGCTCAGCAAGGCTGCTGATGAAGTGAAACAAATGCAACACATCAAATGTTTCCATGAAAAACATAATTAAAGGTTTTCTGGTATGCACCTTAATGGGATACAAAGAATAAATCACATTAAAATACTGTTAAGACACTAACAACCCAATTTCACGTGGAACTCCAACTCCTGAAAGGTTTGACGGGCATTTACAATTTACTGTTCTCATTTACAGAAATGATTTGCAGATCTAAATGAACATTTTCTCTCTCCCTTTTTTTTTTCTTTGGGTCAAACTAGCCACCTGTTTATTAAAACAATTCACTGCAAAACCAAAGAGGTCATTTCAGAGTAACCCAAACAGGGTGCCGAGTTGGACTGTTCAGAGTATGAAGTGACATCAGGTAATGTTTGGTTTTCTAAGATTCTATATTCTTTGAGCTAAAACATTCTAAAGACTAAGGTCTAAAGAAAAAAAAATTCTTGGAATGTAGTATATTAACAGTTGTTTATATTTCTACATCATTATGTTTGATTTATGGTGTCCAGCTGTGTTGATAAACTTTATGCATAGAAATGTGTATACTAACCAATCCACTGCCAAAATACCAAAGAAAGAACTCCTCTGTCAGTAGTTTATGAATTCATAAGTTAACTCAAAGTAATATTCATAGGGTAAAGCTCATTTTAGTCTTCCCCTATTTTAGAGCAACAAATAGTTTCTCTCAAATTCCTAATTTTCAGCAGGGGGGAATATTTTAATATATGACTTAGAAAAAGAATGAATAAAAACAGCAGTGGATATGTTGATGTGGTATCACCTCACTAAATGATGCTTAGGAACAATTGTTGCTTCTCTAAAATTAAAATACACTTCATACCTAAAACTAGTATCCGTTAAAAATACTAGAGTATCTGCTGTTCCCATTGAAATCATTGGAAAAAGTCCTATTCATTTCAATGAAAGAAGGGTCCCTTGACAGAACAAGGAGTAATCGTCTCAAGTTGCAGTGGGGGAGGTTTAAGTTGGATATTAGGAAAAACTTTTTCACTAGGAGTGTGGTGAAGCACTGGAATGGGTTACCTAGGGAGGTGGTGGAATCTCCGTCCTTAGAGGTTTTTAAGGTCAGGCCTGACAAAGCCCTGGCTGGGATGATTTAGTTGCGGATTGGCCCTGCTTTGAGCAGGGGGTTGGACTAGATGACCTCCTGAGGTCCCTTCCAAACCTGATATTCTATGATTCTAAAAATCAGTGTTGTTTTTTATTCCCCTAAAATCACATAGCTAAGAGAAAAGTTGTTATAGTATATCCTACACTATTCTGATAAGTTAGAAAGCGGGGGAAGTAAATAGGTATTAAAAAATAAAAGCTGCTATCACCAGGGAGACCTTTTATTTTCTGCCCAATCAAATAAAATGGCTTTGCTAATAGCATAGCAGATAACTGGCCAAAGCATAAAATGTAAAGCAAGTAAAATCCATAAAAGGCTTGAGTGTAATATTCTGAGATTACAAGTAGATCTTATGGGTAAAATCTCAGTGCTAAGTGAGCATCATGTCTCAATCACAGTTCTAGTTTTGAGGAGTTACCATGTGCAGTCAACATATTTAGTGTCACCTTTGTTACTCTATATAATGCACACATCTGTTTCTGCAAGTGGGGACACAGAACCAAGATGAGAGCTTGTTCTGTTGTAATTGGCTTTCCTTATACAGAATATTAGTGTATGCCCCGGTAGGAAGTTTTCCAAGATTATTACTTTTCTTGCGAAGCCATAGTTTTCTAAACCTGACATATGCAAAGTGTGGTCCATAGGCCACCAGTAGTCCACAAAGCTTTTGTTGTCATGTGGTGCACCTCTGCTTCCTTCTTTAAAGTGATTTCTACAGCCACCCAGCCTCTTTATAGGCCAAATCCTCCAGTCTTACTCATGCACAGCTCCCACTGAAATCGGGAACTGCAGAATATGGCCCATATTACTAGAGCCAGGATGCAAGCAGATGCAGCTGTGGAAGAAGCAAAGGAGGATGGACAAGCTTAGCAGCTTCCATTAGGGGCCATGCAAGCATAAGAGGAGTGAGGTAAGAAACCAGGGGCAGCTTTAGCTGTGGTCCATGGGTGCAATTGCACCCACAGAAATCAGGGCAGGTCAAACCTGAATGATGCCCTGACACAGCACACAATGCCACTCACACAAATTTGCCTAAACCACCCCTCTGTCAGGCAGGTGTGATGTCAGACCAAATTTCAATGAGTGGTGTTGCTCACAGTACCACTCAGGTTTGGCTCAGCTAACCTCAGTCATGACAGAGGGAGGGCTGGGTCAAATTTGAATGAATGGTGTTTCAACCTGCTGCATGGGGTCACAGTGATGCTCAGATTTGGTGCCTACCATCAATAGTGTAGGGAGCAACTCGCCCACCCAGGTAGGGCCCAGATCTTACTGTCGCCATCACTGTCATCGTTATGTTAGGTCCGAGGCGACCTGCAAGCCAAGAGACTGGAGTGGGATTACACGTACTGCTTCCACTGGCAGTAGGGCCTGAATGCAAAGAGAGGCAGGTTCAGGAGCAGCCTCACACAGGACAGAATCATCCCATCACCACAGGGAGGCCAACGACCCCACAGATCTGTTTCAGAGTAACAGCCGTGTTAGTCTGTATCCGCAAAAAGAAGAACAGGAGTACTTGTGGCACCTTAGAGACTTATGCTCTAATAAATTTGTTAGTCTCTAAGGTGCCACAAGTCTTCCCACAGATCTGGGCCCTCTCTGACCTCCCCATCTCCACAACCATTGAATTGGGAGGTGACATCCTCCTACTAAGAAAGTGTGACTTCCAGTGGGACCAAAATAATCCACAGAATGAGACAACAGCTGCCTCAACAAGCTACCGTTCTGAAGAGTGAGACAAGGGAAAGCAGTGGTGCGCAACAGAATGAGAGCTACACAGGAGAGTGTGTATCTGAAGTAGCACATCTACACGATACAGGATATCAGCTACAAGCATTCACCTTTCTGTGGAGCTCAGATGACCTGAACAGTACAGGAAGCCTACAGGGCAAGCAGATGAGATTAGTAGACCTATGGAAACAGAAATTAATGACTTCAATGTCAAATAGAGTTGATCAAAAATGGAATTTCCATCCTGCAGGAAGTTCTGATATTTCAACTTTGTTTTATGGCATGATTTGGGATAAAAAGTCAAAATATCAAAACTTCACAAGAAATGAAAAATTTCAAATTGGGAATGTCAAAAAGTTTGGCTTTAGAAATAAAATGTTTCATCTACAGATTGTTTGACATTAATTTGTGTCCAGTGACCTCCCACGGTGCCTCATGGGAGTTGTAGTTTAGGTGCCTCATGCATCCATTCTCCCATATTGGCCAGGCTCTCCAGCAGGATATTATCTCCCAGGATGCACTAAAGCAGCTCAACTAGAGAGGTTATCACAGATTTGTGTCAGATTGACCCCATATAAAAGATTTAGATGGGGGGCAAAGTGAACTTAGACATTTTTTTTCTCCTGCTGATAATAGCTCACCTTAACTGATCGCTCGCGTTATAGTGGGTATGGCAACACACATTTTTTCATGTTTTCTGTGAATCTATATCTCTTCCTACTGTATTTTCCACTGCATGCATCTGATGAAGTGGATTTTAGCCCACGAAAGCTTATGCTCAAATAAATGTATTAGTCTCTAAGGTGCCACAAGTACTCCTCGTTCTTTTTGCTGATACAGACTAACACGGCTACCACTCTGAAACATGAGACATTTCTGTTAGGAAAAATCAAGTAATTTTGGCAAAACTGGCATTTTCACAAGAAAAACGCTGACTTTCTTGAAACCATATTTTCTGTCAAAACACTGGGAGCAAATTCCCAACTAACTCTATTATTAACCGTATTTGTACAAATTCACTAAAAACTGAAGCTACTACAAGGATGACAGGGCGTCATTACTATGAACTTCCTCTCACAATGCTGTTCATTACCTCCATAAACCAAAACTGGGTCTTCTCCCTGAGCTTGAAATCTAAAAAAATGGGTGCATGCACAATTTTTTTTTCTCAATATACAACTTTGATGTTAGAATGTTACATAAAATGTATGTATCACTGTTCTGTTCTGTGCGATGCATGAAAGAAGAAATGGAAAGCTGAATTTCTTTCATTATATAAGGTCTCTTGCTAGACTGAGTTCACAGTCAAGTAGATAAGGACCTATAGATCACAAAACCATATTCTACATTACCAGTAGTGATGAGACAACCTCCGGGATTTTGAGGGGGTTTAATCCTTTTAAACTATAATTTGAGTATAAAAAACTAATTAGAATCCTTGATCCTTTCTTTCACTTAAATATCAACACGTATATATTTATTCCCAGGATGAATCCATTTATCATTATTAAAACAAATCCATGTTTTTCTTATTATATGGAACCCAGTGCTATGTTCTAGAATTAGAATGGAACATACCACCACCAGCATCCAGATTGGCACAAATGGTAAATATACAATGTTTTATTTTTCATTGAATTTTTTCTTTCCCCTTCCTCACCTTAATCCCAAATTCCTCTGCAGTTTTGCACTTTGCCCAGTCTGTTCCCTTTTACGGCTGACTTTTTCCAATGACTCAATTTTATACTGCAAAATGGAGCTGAGCTTTAATGATATCAGCGCATAACCATCTGGTAATCAGGTCCCCTGACTCAGATGAATTTATTCAGTAGAAAGGACCAAAGATTGTGTTTGAAAGTTCAACTCAAAGTCAAATAAAACTGAGTTCACATTCTGCTTATTGGACCCTGTGACAAAAGCAGTAGGGAGGAAGAAATCCAGTAGAAAAACTAGGATGTAAAAATAGAGGAGAATGAAGAAAATGAAAAACAAACAAAAATATTTCTAATTTAAAAAAAAAAAGCCTACATGAATGCAGATCTGTGTGAAACTTCAGAATGACTCTGAGCTACAGTGGAAAAAGATGGCAAATGTTGTCCACAGTGCAGATTGGATCAGTGCTGAGGAACAACTGTTGTAACCAGATCTCCCACCACAGCTAAATTTGTAAAATACAAAGGGGCCTTAGAGTAGGTTAGAAGTTAGGCAAAATGAGTTTGCTCAACCTTAGTTTCTAGGGTTAACAAGCCCTACAGCTTTATTTTCCAAAACCTTAATTAAAAGCAGGAAAAAATAATTTAGGCGCTGATGTTCAGAAGTGGCTCCTCTCCATTTCTGTGCTCAGAAGTAACTGGGGGCAAAAATAACTGCAGATGCAATTGATAGCCTAATCAAACAGTCACAATCAGGTAGTTGGGCATTTAAGTGCTATAAAATGCTCCCACAATTATTTGTGCTACAATGAATTTGCAGACAGAAAATCAAATGTGAAGTTGGGATGATTCTGATAACCATGGCCTTAATGTTTTATTCATCATTAAACCAAGGAACAAAAATCTTAGATTCAGCTAAAAGGTATCCCCTGAATATTCTTGGATGCACTGTAACATATATTTAGAAGTAGCATGAGAGAAGGTCTTTATCATTGATATCTTGTGACTTTTGTTTTTGCGACATGCATGACTTATATAAATGGGTTACTATCACTGTAGAATGGTGTAGCATGCAGCATACTGCAAGTAGTCTCTGAACTGTTCAATAATAGCCCATTTCAAAGCCAGGAATTAGAGCTTCTCTGAATGTGAATAATAGTTCTTTTCTGCTTGGCGGGGGGCAGGGGATTTGGACTCAAAGCCTATTACTCACAAATAGATTTGGTCAGGAACTGAAATTTATGTTCTGTGGAAAATTCTGATATTTAAAATTAAAATTGCTTGATTGGGAACAAAAAGCCAATTTAAAAAAAAATAGTTAAATGAAAAGTCCCTAAAAATTAGATTCAGGACTATTGAAACATTTCATTTTGATAGTGGCTTTTCAAATATTTTTTGTAGCTTTTATATTATATTAAAATATTACAACTAATATTTTAATATGATATAAAAATCAAATGACACTGCTGAAATGAAACCATATAAAACTCTAATTGTAATGGACATATTCCCATGAAACATTTTGAGCTTCAGAAAACTGCATTTTTTGATTGAGAATTATGGCATCAAAATTTTTTGACCAGCTCTGCCCACAATGAATTTCTTTGACACTGATAAAATATTGCCCCTCGCCCTTCAGCCAAAGTATAAATGAGCAAAAGAAATATCTGGCTAACTGGGAATATACCACCATGGGTAGTGGTAGATAAATTATCCATCAGTTTCACCAAAACCTCCTGGTGGCTTTTACTCCAGTGGTCTTTCTGAATTTGAAATAAGTGGTAAAAGTTCCTTTTGCCTTACCTCTGCCTCTTTCCATGTTCATTAAATTTATTTGAAAGGTCATATAAAGGTTTTAACAATACAAGAAAATTCCTGAATGAGTACACAATAGTATCTTGGGAAACCCATTAGCTTTTGTATCCCTTATACAATTTCTGGTCTTTTTTACTTCATATTCGGAATGGTTGCTAGCTCACTACTTCGATTTCATATTAATCTTCATAGATATCAGACTCCCCTCTTGGAAAGAGGTTAAAGATAATAATTAATGTGTTTTAATTTCTCGCAAACATTTAAAAACTTTCTTTATCTCTTCCGCATGCTGACTGCCTTGCTATGCACCAAACTGCTATCTAAAAACAGGATGCATATATTTTCTGTTCAGTTCTGGGAAGCTGCTCGTGCATTTATCAACCCAAAGGGAATGCAAGTTCATGGAGCATCTTCTAGATGTTACAGACGTGATCAGCTTCTGGACATCCTCACTCATTAGAAATTTTGAATAAAGTTAAACCATTTATTTCCCCTTAAACCAGTTCTTGCATTCTGGATAGTTGGTTTCTATCTGGTACAATTTTACAGTCTCAATCATGCAACCTTTTTTTCCATACATATATTAAAGATTACAGAGAACATGACAGCGTTAGTCATTCTTTCAATAAAAATTTCCAGTGTAGCTTTTGAACTCCCAGAGGAGTCAAGGAATGATGCCATAGGCCCAGTGAATAGGGGTGATATTAATAGACCTGGTATTCTTGTTTGGAAGTATACCTCTCCATTTTAACCCTTTTTGGAAAAAAAACCCAACAGTTTATCATTGTTTTAAACATGCTTCTTCAAAATGAAGCACTGGATTCTTCCTCAGTTGCGCACATACACCTTAACCGACTAGTAATTTACACATACTTTTAAGCAGGAGTTAAAGTGATGAGGAGGGGGAAGTACAAGCCTCTCCTCTGCTAAAAGCAGAGGAAGAGTTCCCCCTTTTCTCTGGCTGGTGTGGGGACTGATATTTGTACAATGTCTAGCACAATGGAGCACTGATCTTGGATGGTCCCTAGGCACTACCATAATAAACATGATTAATAACATTGAAAACTCCTCCTCTTGTCTTCATCTATTTTAACTACTGCCCCTAATCCATGCCATACCCTTGGGATGTGATGCACAGGCTGATGTGTTAGCAGCCCTTATCTCTTTGCATTCAGAGCTATGTGGAAATTCTGCCCAGATTGCATTCCATCTTTGATGAGGATGGGATTGCTGTTATCTGTTGTGTATATTTTCAGTTGTTATATTTTTTACAATCTTTCTATTTCTTCTTTGAAACAATTTTTACATATTTCATTACTTTCTGTAATTATTAGACATACAAGATATTGATATCACATAAAAGTTAGATTTGATCTCGTAAGAAAACAGATGCTATATTTAAAATGATTTAAGGATTCTGTTCTTTTATGTTAAGAAATATATTTTATGTCTTTGATAAGTGTAAATGGAATGTTAATTGATGTGCTGTTCAGATAAATTATTTATAATTGTGTTTGAAGATATGTTAATGAGTTTCTGAAACAGTTTGGAAACTATAACAAAAACAATAGCTATAGTGCACCTGGACAACTTTCATCATTTCTCAACATATCACCTGCAGTGCCACAGCAACTAAATATAATGGAATCTATGTATTTTGTATTAAACTGTGGAAACCAAGCCCCCATTCTGAAGTTATTTGGCACAGGTGGGTTCTTGTGCCTGAGCTTAACCTACCTTCTTTCAATATAACTCTTCATAGGTCCAATTGGCAGAAATTGCAGGATTGGGATCTGTCATGTTAAAACATGTGTTCCATTATGCTAGGGGATTTCAGCATTAGTTTAGGCACTGAAGATCAGAAGTTGCTAGGTCACATGGCAATTAGGAAATATTAAAATTTAGATGTAAATATTTTGTTTCCCCTTCATGAACCCAATGTTCCCTTCATTAAACCTAGGGAAATTCAGAAGAAATAGAAAACCAGTATGCTCAACTACAGTTCTGCTAAGTCTTAATACTGACTCCTCTGGGTAGCAAACCTTAATTTCTGCCTCAAGATAGGACGCCAGTCAATCAGAGTAAATGAGAATATTCTAAAAAACTATATAGGAAGCATTGGTAATTTAAAAAGAATTTTCAGGAAAGAGCAAATCACTCACTATATTTTAATTCAGTATAAAAACTACAGTAGGCATCTCCCATGCTGACAGTGCTCCCCCCTCTAACAAATATTATTGGCAAGGAGATCTTGGAGGAAACAAATTGTGCCTCAGTTGATATTTCAAGGTATGCCATCTGGAAAAAAGATAAAACCAAAATAAGTGTCTGAGGGTTTCCTATGAAGCACAACTCCTCCCAGGAAAAGAAATCACTCAGGCAAAGAGACACTGAAGCACACAACTAGGATGAAATACACTGGAGGGACAGGCCTATGGAGAGGCTGGTGAAATGTGACAAGGATGCACTAATGAGAAGTGAAGAGCATTAGACTAGCTATAACAAGTGAGAAAATCTTAGTAGCATTGGACTAACACTGAGAAACCTAATAATATCAGGGAGCTTAAACAAGACTTCACATCAAGACTGGATGCCATCAAGCTAAATAATTGGTCCTCTCAATAGAAGCTCATGAGAGTTTTTAAGAACTGGGAAGTGTATGCAGAGAATCTTTAATAACAGCTTGGTCTGAGTTCTCGTTCCAGTTTTATGACAGAAATGTTAGCTACTGCTCATCAGAAATCTGCACCATCGGGGATGCGACTGAAAAATGCATTACAGCTCTTAGCAGCCAACAATATTCCTCCTGAACTCAATAGTTAAGGCCCTATTATGGGAGGTGCTGAGCAAGTCTGCTCTCATTTATTTTAATGGGAGTTGTGTGTTCACCACCTCACAAAGACTGGGCCTCCAACAAGAGAAGTACCAACATTACCTCCTCTCATTACTGTCATTATACTTTCTTCTATGCTGCCCATCTTGTAAAAAAATCCCAGTGCCAATCCATCACTCTTCTCCTCAATCAAATTGCTCTTAAAGACTCACAAATTCCACATCAGCCGATCCTCCACCTCATTATAAAAGAGAAAGTGAAAGATGGGGGAGAAGAGTGGAAGCAAAGTAAAATCATTTGTTGTAAATTACCAGCATCTCTTGGTCAGCAGTTGCATCTTTGTCATTTAGACTATAAATTCCTTGGTGGTAAGGACTGGCTTAACAAATGACTTGTAGTATGCTTATCACACCATCATGCATGTGTCCTAGCATAGTGACACACATCTCACACAGATGCTTTTCAGCTCCAGAATGTAAGTTAGGTCACATGATATTAATTTTGGTCGAATGTATGGCATAGAGTATGTATCATGCAATAGAAGAACAAAAAATAACAAACAAAAAGCAAACAAATTAAAAAAAAAACCCACCAAGGTATGGCTGCATTATTGTCACCTCACTGACATGCATACAGTGTAAAAAGCTAGAATTATTGAAGAAACCCTTTCTTTCTTGTATGGATAACTAACTGCCTTTTCTGTTGTTTGCTCAGACATGGTCTTCAAAACAGTAAAAAGAGTCTGTACCCTACAGTCTGCAATTTGAAAAGATGGTGCAAAATTAATATATATTACTTTTACATACACACGCGCGTGCACACTTGAGTTTCTTCATGCTGATAGATGCTGGTTGTCTCTGAAATTTCATTGTATTGGTCAGATGGCATGAAATTTGTGTGAGCAAGATTATCCTTCTTCCAAATTGCAAAACAACTTTGAATAGGAGTGATAACTTGCAAGAAGTGTCTTAAATCCATATAAAGTTCTGAGTGCCAATATTTTCAGTGAGATCAGAACATTCACAGAATACATGTTTGGATATGCAGATGTATCCATCTGCTGAGTGGCTGCCTGTGAACGTCATCTTTTCACTTGAAGCTTTCATTCCAGCTAATGTAGAATGAAATCCCAGATATGTGACATATTAACCCTTTTTGGCCTAGCTGTTTTATAGAGCCAGCGAAACTCCCTATCCATGGCAAGGAAACACCTGTAGGATGATCATTTTTTCATTGCATCCAAGGTAAATTCTAATATCTGTCACCCATTTGACAGAAGATATGATATCTGGACAGAAACACCAAGTCAGATTTACACCAGTGAAATGTCTCTGTCGTTTTGGTAGACTAATGTTTAAATCCCTATGCTTGTATTTCAAAATTGTAATAGTAATACTTTGAACTTACATAATGCCTTTCAACTATTAACTAATCCACCTTCACAACATCCCAATGACGCAGGTAAATTTTACAAAAAGGGAGATTGTAGCAGATATTAAACGGTTTACCAAGCCAAAGAGGAAGTCAGTTTCAGAACTGAGATTACAGTTAAAGAATTCCTAGCTTTCAGTCGTATGATCTAATCAGATCTCTCTCTTAACACCATTATTTCCAACAATATATTGCAATTTTCATACCCACCAACATTTTTGTGTATAAATAACTATTTTCCAGCAGTGTCTTTTTAAAAAATACACATTCTTCAATTTCTTGTTTCTTCCTACTAACAAAACAAATGATGTTCTCATTCAGAGCTACGTGATGACAGAGTGTTATGCTTAAAATGCAAGGAACCAGGTGTAAAAGAGACAATATTTGCCCTTTGGACCAGTGAAAGCTGGATAACTGCAGAGTAATACTCAGCTGCTTATGAGCCTCTGGGAAAACAAGTGTAATGTTTCCATTGTAGCAATCATATTGATACCATGGTCCTCATCTAATTACAAATATGTAACATTGGGAGCAGAGCTCATTGCCCAAAACAAAGGCCTCTTCTTAGCTAGCTAAAAGAGCATCTTCACTAGACAGTAAAAGGAACTGGCATGTGTAATTAACTATCCCCACTCTCTGTGGGATAGATCAGCACTTAAGAGGGTTTAACTATGTCATCCTACAGTGGGATTGCTCTAGAAAGAGCACACATACATATCTTATTACTACTGGTAGCAAATATCGATCTCTTTTCAACTCAAGTGGTAAAGACCTGTGGGAGAATTTTGAAGTGGAACGTTGTATATTTTGTTCCCTATCCCACATATATGCAGTCAGATATTAGCGAGTTAATTCTTGTACAGTAATTTTAAGATGAAAAGTGAGATGGAATTGCTAAGTATTACTGTAAGGCCACAGATTGATTCATATGCAAATGAGAAGTTTTGGCATCTTCCATCGAATGGTGGGCAATGCTATATGTACAAGGCAAAGTAAATCTAGTATAAATGTCTTATTTTGTTGCAGTCTTGGTGGAGGTTACTTTCTCAGCTGTAGGATCAGTGTAGTGAATGCAGCGTAATGAGAGAGGCTTATATGGATGAGATAACAGGGTAAGAAGAGCAGTCTATAATGCAGACTGTCCACTCAGATTATTTTCTCTATTTATTGCTTAGGGAAGGTGAGGTCCCACAGAATACACTTTTGCCAAGACCATGCTCAATTAACCAAAGTATAATACCAGGTACAATGTTTCTTTCTGAATACCAGCCCTCACTATGCATTGCAAAAAATATCTAATTTTCACTGTATCTCTCCTATAATTGGTTGAAATATTATTTTAAAGTCTTTTCAATATTGAAAGGATTTTTTATTTTCTTTAAAGTGAAAGACATCATGCTGAGGAAATTTATGCAAATTAAACAGGGGCCATACAAAGCAATTAGTTTCAAGATCAGAGGTGACATTTTTTTCCCTTAACTAATGCTAGTTTAAGCTGTTATTCATGAGTCTATACATGAATATTCCCTCAAAGGAACATGTACAAAAGAAAAGGGATGTCAATAGACAAAACCAATACATATTTTCCTAACATATTTATAGATAAATAACCCTCTGGAGAGCAAACACTTTTATTTAGAAATCATAGTTTGCTTAAAACTGAGCAATAGGCAAGAGTATATGCAGATTTTACAGTCTAAAAATTTGTAAAGGCAGGGAACATAATGGTTGGATGCCTGGGAAGTTTTAGGTTAATTCATTCAAAACATACTAGAGTAAACATTCATTTGGTGGTTTTCCTTCTGTCCACAATACCACTACCTGCCTTAAAATGACTACTTTGAGTTATTCCTCCCCTAAAGCACACAGCCAGTTTGTGCTTTCCAGTGTATTACATATTCTCAGTGGTAATGTACTATTTTTCCTCCAAATACCACAGCATCTGGGAATTTGGGGATCTATGGCAAACTGGAGGGAGACAAGGAATAGTGACTTTACACTGTATGTTCCTGGCAGCAGAACCACCAGCAGTATCAACACCTACTTCATACACTCTATTGGCAGCATGGATCCTTTAGAAGCAGTGATGCCTAATGTGAGGGAGGCCATAAGAGGGCAATGCAGCCCCTCTGCAAGGAGGGAGCTTCGATTTCTCATTGTTTCCCAGGATAACATGGTTTCAGGCCATGCTGAGCACTTTACAAAAATTATTTTAAGCCTCACAACAGCCCTGCTGGGTAGCTAAGTATTATTATCTTATGGAAAAACAGGCTGGAAGAGGTGAAATAACTTCTCTGGGATACATCTGGAACTCAGAGCTATGAGACACCCAGTTCTAAGCACTAGACAAATCCTTCAACAGCAACCATCGGCTTCAGTATCTCCCAAAGGAATCCATGTCTAGAATGTAATATACAAAATCATTCCTAAAGTACTAGGATCTCCCAAATCTCTCGCCCCTTACCCTACATATGAACCTAACTGAAAGACTGTGGAGATCACAGTAGTTCACAGAAACGTATTTTATATGTAAGGACTAAGTGTCTGCTTTACTCTCGCTGCTCCACACACAATCCACACAATTTTTCTGGGGTTTGTTTTGGTGCACAAAAGGCACACAGAATGAAACACTAAGTCCATCTGAAGCATTCTTCCCAAGCTTGGCTACTTCGAGGGTCTTTCCCTCAGAACTACTCACCTCACATTCTATGCCCTCTCTGGATTCTGATCCCAACAGAGCCCACTGAAGTTAATGGGAGTAAGAGAATTTAAGGCCACAAAGGACTACCATATCATCTAGTGTGACCTCCCACTCAGCACCCACACACTAAACCCAACAACCAAAATTAAGCCAAAATATTACAGGCTGCAGGAGGCTAAACCAATTTGGTCCATAGGCAGAGCATAGGAGGGACTGAGGTACACCAATGCCTGAGGCCCCTGCAATAGTAGGGACCTGATTAAGTGAGATATACCCAGATAATCCTAGCAAATGACCTGAACACTACGCTGAAAAGGAAAGCAAGCCTCCTCCCCAAGTCATTGCCAATATGGCCTGGGGGGAAATTCCTCCCTGACCCCACATATAGGAATCAGTTAAACTCAGAGCATGTGAGCTAGAACCAGCCAGCTAAATGTATGAGAGAGAGAATACCAGGTGACACCTCAGAGCACTGGCTTGCCCCTGTCCAGTGTCCCATCTCCAGCTGTGGTCATGCCTGATGCTTCAGAGCAAGGAGACAAAAAAAAAAAATCACAAAAAAACCCAGAATACTGGGGAGGAAGAAGGAATCCTGACTGAAGCCTGAGCATAGGGAACATAAACTAGAAGAAAGCCCCAGGGCTGTCAATCCCTGGCCCTCACCAATACAAACAAACCCATCATGAAATCGTACTCATAAATTTGTCCAGCTCTCAAAACTAATTAAGTTGTTTGCCCCCACAACTCCTGTTGGGAGGCTGTTCCAGAAAAAAACAGTTACTAACCTTTCATAACTGTTGTTCTTTGAGATGTGTTGCTCATGTCCATTCCATGCTAAGTGTGTGCACACTGTGTGCACTGTTGCTGGAGATTTTTCCTTTAGTGGTTTCCCTTGGGGCTGGCTCAAGAAACTTCTGGAATTGCAGATCTTTGCACCGGTATAAGGGGTGCTGCCAGCCCCGCACACTCTTAATTCCTTCTTGCCAGTAACTCTGGCAGAGGGGTAGGAGGGTGGGTCATGGAATGGACATGAGGAACACATCTCAAAGAACAACAGTTATGAAAGGTTAATAACTGTTTTTTCTTTGAGTGCTTGCTCATGTCCATTCCATGCTAGGTGACTCACAAGAGTACCTTGGAGGTGGGCTCAGAGTCCATGGATGTGCTGACTGCAACAGTGCTCTCCCGAAACTGTCATGGTCACGGGCCTGTTGGGTGATGGCACAGTGGGACATGAAGGTATGAACGGACAACCAGGTTGTGGCTCTGTAGATGTCCTGGATTGGTACCTGTGCGAGGAACGCTTCTGCCAAAGCCTGGGCTCTTTTGGAATGAGTGGTCACAATGGCCAGAGGCGGAAGGTTTGCCTGCTCATAGCAAGCTCAGATACAAGTGGTTATCCAGGACTAGATTCTTTGGGTCGACATGGGTACCCTCTCATCCTTTCCACTATTGCTACAAAGAGCTGCTCGGACTTGCGGAAGGTTTTAGTTCTCTCAATATAAAAAGTGAGGGCATATGAAGCTGACATTCCTCAGAGGTTTTATGAGGCTTTGGGAAGAAGGCAGTAGAAAGATGGCCTGGTTGTTGTGGAATTGTGGCACAATCTTTAGTAGGAAGGCTGGATGGGGGGGCACAGTTGGTACTGAAGTCTGGTGGTGCATAGGCTAGGTAACAATGATGTGTCCTGGGTGGAGAAAAAGATTCTCCTTTGGACTCTGAAGAGGAGTCTCTTGGAGAACATGGTGGAACTGTACCCATTTCTGCCTCCATGCAGTGCTGGGGTTCCAGAGTCTGGTGATGAGTCAGTGACCATGATGCCAGCATCATGGTAGGCTTACACCTAGAGGGAGGTGGGGATGCCAGTGCTGGGAAGGAGCCCGATGCTCCCTGTTCCCTTCTGCTTCCAGTTGCCTTGGCTGGTGGGTGCCCCCTTGCAGTAGTCAGGAACAGGAGAGAGAAGAGGTCCTTTGCTGCTTGGAAAGCCTCTGGTATCGAGAGGACTGTCAGACCGCTGGCACTGCGGCAGCTTTTGGCGGTCAGCGGAGGGTTCCGCACTGGACTCAACACCCTAGGCAATGGTGCCATCTCTGTCTCAGGGAGGAAGAGTGGCCCAACGCATGTCTCACTGTAATGGCATCTCCCTGGTTGTCCTTCCTCTGCACTGGTGAGTACCCTCTCTCAGTGCACTGCTTCCTGTGCTTCTTTCTCAGCGCTGGAGATTGAGAATGGTGCTAGGAAGAGCACGGTGCCAGGGGACCGCTTTGCACGGGAATCAAAATGCTTGGTGCTGATTTGGAGCGGCTCAGCTCCGATGCAGGTCTGAGGATGGCCTTCAGCCGAATGCCCCTGTCTTTTTAGGTCTGAAGTCCCTGCAAATCTGGTAGTTGTCCTCTACATGGGTTTTCCCCACACACTTAAAGCTTGCAGGTCACTCACTGGCATAAGTTTACTGCAGAAGGCACATGTCTTGAAACATGGGAATCAGACCATGCCCAGCCCCTGGGGTGAAGAGTCCCTAGACAACAGGGGCTAATTATTCACACTACTATATATACACTAACGCTATGTATAAGAACTATGTACATTAACTAAAATAAATATGAACAGAGGAGAGTCCAAACAACTGGGGAAGATGCCTTGCCACAGCAAGAAGGATCGTTCCAGCAACCATCACGGACGGTAAGAAGGAATTGAGAGGGTGCCAGGCCAGAGGCACCCCCTTATACCTGCACATATGTGTATGATTCCAGAAGGCAGAAGAGACAACCCCAAGAAATACCACTAAGGGAAAAATCTCTGGCAACAGTACATGCAGCACGCACACACCTAGCATGGAATGGACATGAGCAAACACTTGAAGAAGAACCTCGCCTCTGTGATGGTTGGGAACCTTTTCTATTTTCCAGAGTGAATTTGTTCTTGGCCAATTTGTACTATTCGTTCTCATGCTAACATTGTCCTACAGGTTGCATCCAGAGACTGCTAATTTCCCCCATTTACTTAGCCTGAGGTTTCAGGAGCAGGTGTAGCAAAGAAGTGTGGCCTCCCTCAGTGATGAGAGCGAGGGAGAGCCACACCTACCTACATGTTTATACATAAAGAACATGGGTAAGGCCCACCATCTGATGGAAAGGGGGACTGCATTCATTGTTGACCCACCACCAGCAGATGCAGCCCTGGATCTCGACAAGCTGGTGAAATGGTGGGCCGAGAGTCAACAACAGCAGCAAGCTGCCCAGCTCCAGCAGCAGCAGCAACTGCTACAAATCCCGAGAGCCCAGCAGCAGCAGCTCATATGGAAGCAGGGGGCCCAGCAGCAGTAGCAGCAGGGGCAATATGCTCAGCAACTGGCCACTTTACTGCCCAGCCGCTCCAGTCCCACCACTGGAGGCCCGGTAGTGCTAGCGACCCCTTCGATGCCACTCTGCCTCACAAAAGTAGGATCTGAGGACGATCCAGAATCGTTCTTAGTTATGTTTGAGCATGTCGCCTTGGCCGAAGGCTGGGATCCGACTCAGTGGTCCACCCTGCTGGTCCCCTATCTAACGGGGGTGTCCCATGCCATGTATTGCGCCCTCTCTGACGAGGAGACACGTGATTATCAGGCTGTAAAGGCAGCAGTCCTAGACACATTGGACATTACCCCCAAAACCTTCCAATGCTGGTTTCGAGGAAAAACCTACCCATCAGGGGCTCGAATACGAATTGCGGCCCAGGAACTGAGAGACGCATGCTGGTGGTGTCTGCAACTGGAGTGACGCTCTGCCACAGCGGTAACTGAACAGAACGTTACAGAGCAGTTCCTACATATCCTTCCCTCTCGTGGGAGGACATGGGTAATGCGGCATCACCTCACCACCTTGAGTGCAACGGTACGCCTGATGGAAGATTTCCTGGCCACGGAGAGTGCAACCCAGGGCTGCCTTCCCCCACAGATGCGTTGTTGTGGTTGGGGGAAGAGGACCTGACCAGCCCCGGAGACCAGGAGCTGGGTTTGGGGGGGGAGGGAGTGTATAGCAAAGGGGCGTGGCCTCCCTCAGAGACTGACAGCGAGGTACAGCCAGATGCCCCCTGGTGGGTGGAACCCAGAAGGCCTAGGCCACCATGCCAGAAGCAGAACAGGAAGTATAAGAGGCGGGCTGTGCAGCTGAATTGAGGAGGAACCGCCGAGGGAGACAGATGCTTCCAGCCTGCTGCTGGAGCTGGAACCCACAGAAGACTTCGGCTGTCTCAAGGAGCCTGCCCAGGTACCAGGACTGCCTGACATGCCCAACACTGAAGAGTTGCTGGGACTGCCACTTGCAGTGTACCCCAGGGAAACAGAGGGTGATCCTTGGATGCAGGTACACCCAAAGGGGAGTATAGGAAGCAGCCCAGGGGAACCAGACTACCATCAGTCTGTGGAGCTGCCGGAGACATGGTCAGCGTGTTATGGGTGGATTCTCCACTGACCCAGTGGCAGACCACTCTGCCGCTGTTAGGGCCCTGGGCTGGGACATGGTGGAGTTGGGTGGGCCCACGTCCTCCCTGTCACCCCACCCCTGGGGTGGCAGTACTCCCCCTCCTTAGGCTAGGAGGCCGGCGCTCCGCAGAGTGCCATAGACTGTAGTTGGTGCTCATCCCTTGCCTGATCCCCATAGAGTGTGTTGGGTGCTCAACCCCCTGCCGGCGCCCTAGACTGCTTGCTGGATGCTCACCCCCCTACTGGGGCCATAGACTGCTTGCTGGGGCCCCCACCCTGGCTGAGGGCCTGGGCCCCCTGAACCACTCGCAGCTACTCTGCCTAAGGGTTAAGCCTTCGACTGTGTGGGTGCCCCGCCCTGGTGGAGGGCCTTGGCCCCTGAACTATTCACTGCCCTACCCTGCCTACAGGTGTGGGGGAGGGGGGCGGAGACTGCTAATTTCCCCATTTACTTAGCTTGTTGTTTCAGAAGTGGGTGTAGCAAAGGGGCGTGGCCTCCCTAAAAGAAGACAGTGAGGGAGAGCCACACTCATCTACACGTTTACAGTTGGTATACTGCTTTTTTTCATCACAGACTGAAAATCTCTTGTTTTACAGGAGGGAAATTGGTGCTCATTCACAGAACAATGCAACAAATTGTTAAATGGAGGATTGCAACAATCTGCTTCAAATCTATCGCATAAATGAAGGGAAGTACATGTGAAATCTGTGAACAACCTACATCCTTCAAAAGAGGCTAGCACAAAAATTGGTTTAAAAAACCCCTTTAAACCCTCTGAAGCTCAAAGGTGAGTGGTGTTCTTTGTGTGATGTTATCTTCAGCAGTACAGTGCAATGGTTAAAACACTAAAATGACTGATCTGCTAGGAAACAAGTAATACATGTTTGCTTTCCCTGCCTGAATTTGTATTCCTTTGAAAGACGAGACTCTAGGAAAACTCAGACATAACCCTCCACACTAAAATATTGCCACTGGCGTCTGCTTAAGGACTGATATAATAGGCAATCATTTTGGGAGCATCATGTCCTTTTTTAAAAAAAGTTCCCACACTCAGATGGCTGTCAATGGTGGTGCCAGTGAACCGTTACTCAAAGCCCCCCAAACACTTTGTAAACTAGAAGCTGGGAGGACAATAGTAAATTTCAGTCCTAGAAAGAGATAGTGTACTGAATACACAATACCAACCTTTGTCTGCTTGAGGCTACTGTTGAAGGAGAAGGCTACTTAATCTCCTCATTTGCCCAGGGGATTCTAACTGTTTTAATGTGTCCTTTTTGAGAGCCTGTGAACTGGAGAATATAGGCTGGTAACAACTTTCTTTAGGACTACATCGGCAAAACCAAAAGCTGCCAACACAGAAAGCTAGCACAGTGGTGCTAATGAGGACAAAGAAGACCTTTAACTGTTTTTACAGCTATCATAGCTAGGGTTTCATGTCATTCTTTGGTGAAGGAACTAATTCTTTGGCTTGTTTTATAAGAGTCTAGCTTCTGTCACAGTGTGGAGGATGGCCTCTTCACCCATTTTTTTTGAATAATAATAAAGCCTGATGCATCTTTAATGAACTGTGGGATTTCTGGGTTTTCTCCTTTTAATATACAGTGCTGACAGAAACCTGTATGTTCTTGATGACTTTAAAAAATATATTACACTTTAATAAAGGACTAATATTGGTGAAAGTATGTTAAAAAGGTCAGTATATATTAATACTTAGGGGTAAATTCAGATATAACAGAGTTATATCATTGTGAACTGGTAAAAGTTAGAGGACAAGAGACTGTTAATGCTTAGTCTGAGGATAAATGAGGGCTGCTGCTTTCTGTATTTCTACAAAAGGATGGATATTTTCAATAATCTGGCATTTTCTCTGTTATGTGTTTTGCAAAGTCTTTTGTAAGCATAAACAATACAAAATTGTAAATGTGGGGATAGAGATGTTAAAACATATGCAATAATACAAATACAGAGTATAAGCCCAATAGTTTGACTGCCATGTTACTGTTAATGGGAACATTTAAATGAGACAACAAAACTTTATTCAAGAAACTTTTCAGAGAAGTGAGGGATTGCTGATCAAGATAAAATTTAACATATGAAAGTACTATGCTATAAGCACAAGACTTTCCTTTACCTAACAAAATATTTTACTGTACTTAGTCTTACTGGTCATGCATTCTGTAGCATAATGTGGCCATGAGCATAAATCATATTTTCTGGTAGGTCACATGATATTCTTTCTATAGTGATGGGAATGGAAACTGAACACCGAATATGTGTGTGGCTGTATGTGTGTCCATCCTTTCTTTTCTCCTTATCACTCCCTCTCTCACTCGTCCTTCCTGTTTTTCTTCAATTTTTGCATTAAAAAATTCAAAGATTAATGCACTGCAACTGCGGCCGAAGTGCTAACAAAAGACCCAGGACAAGAGGACAGGTTCAAGAGCTGCAGGGTGTGTGCTTTTTCCTGCACATTTATCTCTTCATATTAGCACTTCTTATCAAATACGGTATGAACCATAAATAACAGACTATCAAATGTTCTACCACTCCAGCACAGCCGCAGGTTTCAAAGCACACTAGTTGTCTGTTCTCTCTTTGTGAATGCACTCTACGTCGGTCTCATGAGGAATCACACATATTTACTCATTTAACCAAAACAAAAACAAAACGATCAGATTACAGCCATGAAAAATATATGTTGTGGTTAATCTGGAAGCATTAAATTAAACCTGTTTATAGTACTTTGGGGCCCTCTCTAGCTAAAATGATCTGAATGGGCTTAATTTATTCTGAAGCATGTTCTGCTGTACAACAAATCTGCTTTCATATCAGCTTGTGCCTCTTGAGAATAGCCATGCAGGTGAGAATTTATGCTGAGAGGTTGGATTTACACCCATGGGTCATGAGCTAGATTCATGACCCAATTTAATAAAATGCTGATAATGTTTTTTGTTAACACACTTTGGGTGCAGAGTGTTTCAGGAAGTGTAATTTATTTATCTGGCTGAGGTTCCTTCTTCTGGGACTCCCTGGTATATGGCAAGTGGCTACCAATTGGCCTGGTAAAGTTATGAATACCTACATCAATACGCCCCAAGTTTCCTCTCATTTTTATTGGGGTAAATCATAAGTAGCTTCAGTGAAGACAATGGAGCTATACTGGTATTAGAAGAGAACCAGATTTATAGTATCTAAGTATCAGCATATATTTTACTATTTATCCTTTACCATCTACACACCTCATATTGACCCATACGGAGTTAAAGGACTCATGTGAGCAAAGTTAGGATGAGTAGAAAAAGGGAAAGTCTACAGTCAGTATTCTACAGGCTCTGACAAGTGGGTTTTATTTAGTCAGAAATAAACCCAGCAGATGCTGAGATCCAGAAGCCAATAGAGCAAATTCAACTCAGTCGTTCTCTAGAGAATTTTTGTTTTGCTAATTCCCTGTATTTCTGTTCAACTAAAATTCCTTTTATTATGGCTCAGCATTCAGAGATTTTCTATGCTGCCAAGTGAGCGGATTTGATTTTCCCCAGGAATCATGGCAGCAATTCCATGCAATTCAAAACCAAGCAATTCAACTGCTCTACACTTTCCTTCTTCCCCTGCAGTCCTTATATGGAGGCTTAAACCAAACCTTCCCTAGTGTTTTATGGAATGTGTATGATAGAGCAGACAAATGGTCCACTCCACTCAGCATAGTCAAAGCACCACCTGAGATCAGCAATATGTATTTACCTAAAAAGACAATAATGAATAATGATTTAAGGCCTACTACTGTTGGAGAAAAAGGATGAACACATATATATTCCCCAGGTAAGCCTGAGCTAACAGTGTTGCAGAAAGCTGAGTGTCAAGTATCAGGGGGTAGCCGTGTTAGTCTGTATCTACAAAAACAACAAGGAGTCTGGTGGCACCTTAAAGACTAACAGATTTATTTGGGCATAAGCTTTCGTGAGTAAAAACCTCACTTCTTCGGATGCATAGAGTGAAAGTTACAGATGCAGGCATTATATACTGACACATGGAGAGCAGGGAGTTACTTCACAAGGGATTGGCTCTGTCAACACTGGTTCTCCACTTGTGAAGTAACTCCCTGCTCTCCATGTGTCAGTATATAATGCCTGCATCTGTAACTTTCACTCTATGCATCCGAAGAAGTGAGGTTTTTACTCACGAAAGCTGAGTGGTCAGCCTCTAGAACAAAGGAATATCTAGTATTACCCAAGAGTGACTTCTCCAGCTGGATAGGAAGCAGCACTGATGAGCTCCAAACTTGGCTTAGGGACTAGATCTTGTTCCCCAATCAAGTCTGCTTTGTCATGCTCTGGGGGTGCAAAGCAGACAAAATGGAGTAAATGAACAGCTGAAGATTCACTTGGGTAAGAAAATCCTCAAATGGCAAAGGTCCAGTATAGCCAGTCCTATGCCATCTGAACTTGCAGCCCCCAATATAGCAGGTGTGTCATGTGCTTGGTGGAGGGGAAGTGCATGTGGCTGGAGTATGCTTGTGCTCCCTTGCTGCCAGAATGGCCCTTTGGAGGCCCTGGCAGCTAGGAATAAATTGGCCCTGAGACTACTCTAAATTATACTGGGTTTAAATAATCCCAGGATCACAGGGCATAAAGGGTGCATGTAGCCACCTTTGTCCCTCTTGCTTAGATCTTGTGTTGAACATTGCTCAATTGGACTGAAGGATCAGACTCCATGTCTTCTCAGTCAGAAAGATGGCCAGACATAGAGCCTAATATATTTGGGGAATTTAAAGCAGGAGAGAAAATTCCAAGTGTGGAAAGTGGAA
The DNA here is from genome assembly GCF_013100865.1 of Trachemys scripta elegans. Taxonomy (NCBI): domain Eukaryota; kingdom Metazoa; phylum Chordata; order Testudines; family Emydidae; genus Trachemys; species Trachemys scripta. Next base: position 170,899,176 of record NC_048298.1, on the reverse strand, counting down.
TCTGTTCTTTTGGTTTGCAGAGGGAAATTCATCTACATTTACAACATAATTTATGGCATAAAAATAGTTACTTGGCCTCAGACAGCTGGTTTGGGATCCTCATGAATCAGGCAAGAAAGTGGGAAGTGGAGATAGGAAGATTCATTATATGAAATCTCCCTCCCCATTTGGCTCTCTCAAGCCCAAATCTGTGCATCAGAACAGAAAGGCTTCAGTGGCTTGGCTGCATGTGAAGCCAAATTCTGCAACCTACTCTGACTTCTGTGGATGGAGCGAGCCCCTTGGTAGTTATAAATTACAGAGATCCCTGCACTAATGTAAACACAGCTACATTCACACATCTGTGTTCTATTAAATGAACAGTGGTTGCCAAAACAAGTATTATCATTTCCACCAATAAATAAATAATATTCTTAGGGCTAGTCACAAGCAAACTTCGCTTTATTGACATGGTTAACCCCGCCTCTACAGATTCGTGCTAGGGCTCCAATCCCGTGGGCAACGTGAGCTTTGTGTGCAAAGCAAGAGCTGTTCAGTACTGCAGTAATACAAAATACATAATTTCTGGAAAATGTACAACTCCAGTGGAACTTCACTAATTCAAATGAATTGAATGATAATTGTGAATTACACCTCTACCCTGATATAACACGACCCCATATAACACCAATTTGGATATAACGCGGTAAAACAGTGCTCTGGGGGGGGGGCAGGGCTGCGCACTCCAGTGGATCAAAGCAAGTTCGATATAACGTGGTTTCACCTATAACACGGTAAGATTTTTTGGCTCCCGAGGACAGCATTATATTGCGGTAGAGGTGTATTCAGTTTTGTGAATTAGGGAGTTCGCTGCAAGTCCTCCCATTCAGTATCTTTGTGGATGGATCCAGGGAAGGAATCCACCTTCTTTCTCCTCCAGCCTTGTTCCCCCCTCCCCATAGAAGCTGTAAAGCAGCTGTGGAACCGTTTCACAGACACTAATATAGCCATGAAACAGTAGTAGCCAACCATATACCCCTCCACCCCACCTGCTTTCATGGGAGTAGTATCATTCTAGCAGCATGTTTTACAGCAGATTTATAAATCATACTACAATACGGTATATGTCCTAGAACTCAGACTGAACTGAAACTAAACTACACATATCAAATTACATGAAGATTGCCTTTTTATGGAGAAACGTTGATTTTATATTGTTTAATGATGAGCAAATCCTGTCCCCTCATCAGTGGGTGTGGAGGGCCCCCTGGTGGGGGAACTGGTGCAGCGAGCAGTGCGTGACTAGAGGGCAGCTTCTCCACTGTGGATCTCAGCTCCATGGCTGTTTTCGATGCACTATCAAACAGAGGGTTGAGTAGGGAAGGCTGTGGGGAAGCTAGTATTCTGGCTGCCTGTGCTATACCTGCTCTGTAGTTAAACAGGAATTCAGTCTCTAGTGCTGTCAAACCAACATCTTTTACAAGCACTGAGAATTCACAGTTTTCTTTTCTAATGCAAAAGAAAAGGTGTAAAGTAATAAAATGGATAATGTCTATCTTCTTTCCTCCCCCATCTCTCCAGGCTGTTAGGGCACACTATATGGTATTCTTTAATTTTAAAGGTTTATTGCCTCACTCTGTAAATATGATTTTGTTTAAATTTCACTAACATATCCTGTATTTTGTCTGCATTTCCCTCCTCATGGAGGGCTTACTAAAAAGCATTTTTGCCAAATCAAAAACTTTCCTCTTTAGAATTAGCCTGCTCCTCCTGACTGATTCCCTTCAGTGGTGTCACAATCCAGTATTTTTGAACAATAATGGGAGAAGGAATAGAGGGAAATCAATGGAAGCATGAATGATGGAAACCAGGGAACCAGAAACTTACAGTGGTGTCATTAACTTTAAATTACCTGGAGCTGTTAGTAACTTGTATGTTGTGATCTCTTTAGATAGATACCTCCAGGTAACTTGGAAATTAGGCAGACTAGTCAATAAGAAATTTAAAAAACAGTGTGTGAATGTGTATACACACGTGTGCCCTCAAGTACCCAAATCTTTGCCATATGTAGCTAGTTATTTTCTTGTAGTAGACAGTCAGAAGTGGTTCTAATCGGGAGGGATCTGAATTCAGACCATTGCAGACCAATTCAGGAAGGGAACTCCATGTATAGAAAGAGATATTTGTGACAGAAGTGAATGGACATGTAAAGGATAGCATATTTGGCAGAGCAGATGGGATGAGGGAGCAGCATGAAAACAAATAGGGGGAGATAAGTAGGGAGGGGCAAAGTTATGCAGGGACAAGCTCTGGATGCAGTGTACATTGAGGAAGCCAGTGGAAGGATGCAAAAGGGGTGGGGGAGACACAGTCAAATGTGAGATGCAATGCAACAAAGCCATAATTCTGCTGATGGCCAAAGAGACATATTTTTCTCCCCTCATGGAGAGTATTCACCTGCTAGCACATTTCCTTAGACAGTATCAGTATATTCAAAAGAAGGTAATATGCAGAAAATAAGTATATTTTGCAGTTTAAAAAAATTAGTAAAACCGCGTGAATACTAAACACTTTGATACACTGAATATGTTAAATACAGTACTCATTATATGCTGATTGAATTTACTGTCCTCAGTGGGATCAATTTGCTTATTATTACAGATGCCCCCTCGGGTTACGCAAACCTGACTTACGCAAATCTGCACTTACGGAAAAAGTTTCGTAATCTAGAAATAGTTGTTTTTTTGATGTAATGGTCGGGTACACGTTATACGTATATGGAACAGAACGCTTGCGTAAGTCAGGGAGCATCTGTATAGCTTTTGTAGAAACAAGTATACACAATAGCAAACGCTGTGGAATCACTCCTCACAACCATCTGTCTTCATTTTCTTATAGCTTTCTAAGCATTTGTCTTTTGGCAGAGTTAGAACAGTGGTGATTTTACCCTCCCTAAACATTCAACCTATTTAGCATTTGAGAGTTATTGGAGAGTGTGGAAATTAATTGGCACGTAAGGGACACTTTTTGGCTTGGCTACAACTCAAAATGCTGGACAAAAAAACCCCACATACTCTTCTATGTGGTACTAAGAGGAGCTCAAGCTGCCTAGTAAAAAGATGTAATCAAAGTGCTGTTTCTGAGGCCTTGTCTACACTAGGAACTTAAGTTGGTATAACTATGTCACTCAGGGGTGTGAAAAATCCAACCCCCTGAGCGACACAGTTAAACTGACATATCCCTTGGTGAAGACTGTGCATGGTCGACAGGAGACTTCTCCCGTCGACCTGGCTACTGCCTCTAGGGGAGGTGGAGTATCTACGCTGATGAGAGAAGCCCTCCTGTTGATACAGGCAGTGACTTCCATGAAGCGCTACAGCAGCAGTGCTGTAGCATTTTAAGTGTAGACCAGCCTTTAGTACTTCTGACCTGATGCACGTGGAGACATTCTGTCAGTCTCTTCCATAGCCAGGCAAAACACTTCCAGCCACCAGTACTTAACTGACACAATGGCACGCATAAGGCTTCTCTGAATACTTCTGGTTGTAAATGCTGAAATGGAGCACTGAAAGTACAGACAAGTCAAGAAAGTTAAGATAGCTGAAAGTCACACACGGCAAGGTTAAATCACCATGGGAGGAGGAAGGGTGAATTTGTGGCTAAGGCAATGGTTTCCCACTGTTTGGGTTTGAAGTCCCCCGCCCCCATTGAGGTGGAGATGTGCCCGCCCTCCACCTTGGCCTTTCACACTGTGGCATGGTTGCTTCATCTCACCTATGCTTTGTCCATCCTTTTCCTCTGTCACATCTCTATAAAAAAGAGGTCACCTCCCTCCTAAAGGTAGAAGTGTAGGCTAGCCACAGATCTTATGGGAAGGGTCCTATCTTGGAAGTCAGATAACTGGGTTGTAGGCCCAGTTCTGCCCTGTGACTTTACGCAAGTCATTTCTTGGGACCTCTGTTTCCCCTCCCACTTTTTGTCTATTTAGTTTGTAAGATCTTTGGGCCAGGGACTGTCTCTTAGTATGCGTTTGTACAGTGCCTAATGCAATGGGGTTCTGATCTCAGTTAGGGTCTTTAGGCACTACTTTCATACCAATAATAATAATTAAGGTGTAGCAATAGGATTCCAGGCTGCGCCTCAGCTCTTCCTTTATGAGTGTGGGCAAGTCACTGAGGCCAAAGGTGTTTGTTTTCTTTCTTTTTAATGTAAATACATGGGCCTGATTCTCCTCTCCTAGTTACTCTTGATTTACACTGATGTCAATCAGATGAAAATCAGACCCCTTAAATGTAACAATCATAAGATGCTTTTTTGGTTAAAATCTAAAGCTGTATTCGTTTTATTTGGCAAAGTCTAATAATACCATCATTAATCATTTTATGTTTTAATAACCTACTCCCAATGAAATAAGTGATTAATCTTCTTAATATCTGGCCTGTCATCTATTGTCTTGTATTTTCTTTGTCTTCTTTAATATGGTTGGCAAGTATAATTTGTGAGCGTGTGTGTTTATGCATCACATTTGCGCGTTAGGTTCATATATATATGGCATCTGAGAGATAAGGATGCATTGTATAATGTGTACACTTGAAATTTATTTATTTGTGCATATGCAGTATCAATACACACTTTTTAGGCACTAGATCATGCCATTTAGGCAGTCCAAGGTAAAGGCTGGTGAGACAATGTTACATCACCCTAAGGTGAGCACTGGACGATATTCAGCTTTAGGGTGGCAGAACACTTCTCTGAGCCTCCCAAACAAGGGGAAAGGAATACTTGCTATAACACCCCTTAATTGGGTGCAGCTTATTTCCCTTGCACACCCATGATGTGGGGTAGTGGGAAAGTGGGGAGGTGAGACCATGGTTCCATCTCCTCCTTGCCCATGTTAGAGCACTGCAATGCTGAGAGACTAGGGAAAGGGCAGTCTCTGCACACATTTGTTCAGACCTTTGCTCCCTCCTTCCACGTGCGCTGATGTCAGCACCAGAGAGTATCTGGCCCATACTTATATGTCCATTTGCCTTAAAAAAGTGAAAATTCTATTGTTTGCAATTGCAACCAGTGAGGGCTGTATTTAGCAAATAAACAAAATCCCGTTTGTGATCATCCACTGATAGACCATAGACTTTGAAGGCTTCATGATTCTTTAAATGGCAGGCTGTAGTGTTTTTTAAATGCCATATACTCTGCTTTCCCCTGACAGCAAAAGGTCTGATAACATTTGTGTGGATTAATGAAAACAGATGTTTGTACAGTATGTGCACCAGGTATTATGACTATGTCTACGTATAAAGTTATGAAAAAAAAGTGATTGAGCTACATTATATGCTGTTTTCTAGATCTCCACTAGAGGGAGATCACTAGAAAGCAGAATAAATGTCTTTCAATGTCTAAAAAACAAGTGTAGGACAATGATCACATTTCTGTTTATGCAGGCCTCTTTGGATGACTTTGTGTTTAAGGAATCATAAACAAACCGAAAGCTGCCTATACCTGTTTTCCAAAGAGTTCACAACAATATATTTATGCAAAGGAAATTCCTGCAAATTATTATTATTTTTCGTACACTAAAGGTTTTTTTTCATATTTGAAACTGTAAGGAGATTTCTCGTTTTTGAGCTGCTTTTTATTAAGACTTGTTGGTTTGGTAATTATTTGTTTATATCCTCTTTTTGGATAAAAATAATAAAACTTCAATTTATGTTAATTAAAAATGTAAGAAATACAATATCACATGTTGATATTTTGCCCTTCTCTTAATATTTATAATTACACTACATTTATTCTAAATCATGCATCACAAGGAAATACTTTAAAATGTCAAGTGTTCTACATTTATTGGTTTCAGCCTGTCTTGCTTATCAATGCCTAGAGCAGGGATCGGCAACGTTTGGCACGCGGCTCGCCAGGGTAAGCACCCTGGCGGGCCGGGCCAGTTTATTTACCTGCTGACGCGGCAGGTTTGGCCAATTGCGGCCCCCACTGGCCGCAGTTCGCCATCCCGGGCCAATGGGGCGGCGGGAAGCCGCGGCCAGCACATCGTTCAGCCACGCCGCTTCCCTCCGCCCCCATTGGCCTGGGACAGCGAACCGCGGCCAGTGCGGGCCGTGATCGGCCGAACCTGCCGCGTCAGCAGGTAAATAAACTGGCCCGGCCCGCTAGGATGCTTATCCTGGCGAGCCGCGTGCCAAACGTTGCCAACCCCTGGCCTAGAGAGAGAGAGGATAGTTACTCAGATAAGTAGGGAGAAACCATTTAAATCATATTAGGCTTTAGAACGTAGACTTAATTGTAAGAATGCAAAATTATAAGTGTAACTCTTTTCAGTTTGTATATTTAATAAAAAAGAGACAATGAAACAAGTCTGGGAGCATCCCATGTCCCAGCACTCACTCCTTCCACTAATGTATTTTAGTTATTTGCTTAGGGATATATTCTTCTATTGATGTGCCTGCATGACTCCCATTAAGAGGATAATATATCCCCATACTTTACCATTGGTCCAAATTTCTAACATTCTCAGGAGTCATCCTTACTCTCACTTGAGGAAAGAGATCAGGATCAGTGTAACTCTGCTCCTTTTGTGTTGAAGTACCATACATACATATATACAATGAGCTTCATTCTACATAGTTTTGCCCATTGGGTAGTCATTTATACCTATGCAAAGCGAGGGTAAAATATTGCCTAATCAAAATGGCAGCATTCTTCATACCTATTCAAAGGGGTAAGTGACTATACCAGTCACTAAACCAATATTTAAATATTGTATGTATAGTAGTCTTTGCCCCTGGTATAGTCACTTACCTCTTTGTATAGGTATGAAGAATGCTGCCATTTTGATTAGGCAATATTTTACCCTCGCTTTGCATAGGTATAAATGACTACCCAATGGGCAAAACTATATATATATATACACATACATCTGTTTATCGCATCTGTGTACACAAAAATCAGATGAAGTACATGGCAGGTGAGTGTGGTACAAAAGGTTTTATTGTCATGAAATTTGGGATATTCACATTATTCACAATTATTCACATTATTCACTGGTCAGCTCAAAGAAGAGCTGATATAACCTTAATACTACATTATATCAGCAAATTTCTGTCTATGCCACATATGTTGTAGAAAAATGATTTTAGGAATGCCTGAGTTCCATATTGCCCTGCTTATAAATCCAGATGCTTCATGTAGAGAGCCTGTCACCAATCTTGCCCTTCCTGTGTCTAAATCAGGTGTAATTTTAGGCGAAAATTGCATATTTAGGGAAAAGAGGAAGCCTTTCTCTACCGGGAAAATTTTCAAATCACTTTACGGGCACTAAGATTTTACAGTACGGTTAGGATACATAAGAGCTGCTATAGCAGATCAGACTTGAGCTCAGTCGAGTGTAGTACCCTTTCTCACACTGTGGCCAGCACCAGATGCTTCAGAGGAAGATTGAGGAAACTTTGCATTAGGAAAACCTTGCACTATGGCACTAAAAATAGCAGTGTAAGCATTCCTGCCTGGGCTGAAGGTCAGGATCTGAGACCCACCCCTCTTGCTGGGTTTCAGAGCCTGAGCTCCAGCCCAAGCAGAAACATCTACACTGCTATTTTTAGTGCCATAGTGCAAGGCTCATGAGCCCGAGTCTGTAGCTGTGGCTTCTGAGACTTGCTGTCTTAGGGCATAGGTGCTGAAACTAGAGGTGCTGGGGGTGCTACCGCACCCCCTGGCTTGAAGTGGTTTCCATCATATACAAGGTTTACAGTTTGGTTCAATGGCTGTCAGCACCCCCACTATACAAATTTTTCCAGTATCCCTGCCTTGATGGTTTTGTTTGCTTGTTTTTTTGCAGTGTAGACATACCCAAAGGGTTCTCTCAAAGCCATGTCTCTAAGAGACCAGCATGATTTAAAAATGAAGGGTTGAATTGTGTCCCCCTTGGCAAAATACGCATTGACTTCAATGGGGCCAGGATTTTGCATAATATTTCTAATTTTCCAGAGAAGGCTGAGCAGTAAAAGCAGTACATTTTTCAAATGTTTTGATGTCTTTTCTTCCTTATGTAAATATAAAATATTCAGATTTTCACTTGTTTGTCATGAAACGATAGGCAGCACATTTTCACGTTCAACAGTGATGTGCACTGTGCATTCATAAAATGTTATCATCTGACCTGCCAATACTTTACATGTGACTCAAAATGACAGGGATTAGCAATACAGCATGTAGAAGTCTCTTATTTTTGCCACAGAGGTACAGTGCAGATAGCAGTACTGAGAGCTTCTTATATACTTTGTACTGTGAATGACCTCAACTTTGATGTACCACAAAATGAATTCAGCATATCATCCTGCTTCTTGGCCTCCCTTTAATAGAGACTGTCATTCCTGCCAGATTATCCCATATAAAGTGATTTGATAATATGGACTGATTTCCAAAATGAATTAACCAAGACGCAAACTCTTTTCATAATTAAGTTGGCATTTGAATCTGAACTGCAGCTCCAGAAGTATGACAGTGCTTTTATCCAATAAGCTACTTGGCCCTTAACACATTAATTTTTTTTATTAAAGATGTAATCCTATTTTAATCTTTCTAACTGTACAGAGCATATCACGTGAAGATGAGAACATTCTAAACAGCCAGTAATAAGGTGATGCCTTTGTTCCCACAAGAGAGAGAACTAACACCTGTACAACTTTTAAACCACAACACTGAGTCACTTGGCATGAGATTAAAAAGGATGATATTGTTTTGGATTTCTATCCACTTATGTTCTGCCAAAACACTTACACTATATTTTTTTCCAGTATGTCATGTTGATTACCATTTCCAAGGAGGATTGCTTTTCCATAGGTGAAAGATAGTGCTCACAGTCTCTGTTAAGAAATTAACACTTTCACCTGTTGTTATAATCACATAAATGTTACTAGAACACACCGAACAGTTTGTGAGTTCTAGTAACTAAAATCTAAATGTGCAACCTGATGGTGTGTTCTACTTTATATTAGTCTTCAGTTATTTACAGTTAATATGAAAACTGAGTTTTTAAATGATTTATTACTTTTTGTGGACTTCCTCAAGCATTCCATACATGCAGATGTTGTAGTATACAACAGCCAAGTTAAAGTTGATAGATTCCCTATATGTGGTTTGTGAGATTATCCAGCATTCTTTGCAAGGATTTGAAAGTTTAAAATGACCAACATTATAATATATATAACACCTAAGATGTACTACGTGTTTTATGGAATAAACAAAATTATGGTCCCTGCCATAAAGAATTTATAATCTAATTTTAGACATGAGCACAAACAGCAATAGGAGGGAGGAAGAAAAAAAGGGAAAGGGAAAACAAGCATTACAAAAAACATTCCCATGCATTTACTTTGCCTTAAAATGTTTTGCTTACTGTTTTGAGCAGCCTGGTTGTGTCATTTACTTTACCTTATAAAAGTTCAACGCATTGAAATGTGTTAACATAAGTATCTCTAGAAAATTAATATTCTCAATAAAGGCCCAAATCTAAGAGGTGCTGAACACGTACAAATAAAAGTGTGGCTATGATTCATGAACCCTTTGGGCAAATGTGGACCCAGTTATGAGTGATTCTGGGTTGATTTCTGATCTTTTCATCACAGTTATCTGAAATGTGATTGTGTACATGTGTGTGTGTAGGGGGGTGTCTTGTCTGGTTTCAGTGCAAAGCCATCATTTTGGTGAAATACCATCATTTTGACTTTTGATGTCAACGCAAATTTCAGAGAAAATTCAGGGAGAAGCAAAAGCACACAATGATAAAGGCCTCAGAAACTCCTGGGAAACCAAAACTACTGAGTCTTGCACAGTTCTATTAATTAAAAACTAGCCTACCTTCCTTCTGGATTATATTAATATTACGAGCCTGGTCCTGAACACATGGCTATCAATGGGAGTATTGCCACTGGCATCGAATGGGCAGGGTCGAGCCTTAGGTCATTGGAAGAGGGAACAAGCATTAGGAGAAAGTGACTTTTGTCTCCTCCTCTTGAATGTATTCTTGATGGGAAGTATTTTCACACAGCCTGACATTATCTTTGAATTCCAACTGGTATGTTGTTTTAGGACCATTTTATAAAACAAGGATAGTTTATTGGTTTAAGACAGTGTAAAAGAAAAGCAATTATAGAACACACCTATCTCAGGGAAAATCTGACACATCTATTCAGCCTCAAAGAAATATGTTAGGAATTTCATATAGTTTGAATTAAATGCTACAATTTCTATTTTTTCCTTCAGTCCAAGTTCTTGTGATTTTTGGTCAGTTCACAGTTCTTCAGTTACTCTCTGTCACATATGTAAGCAACTTTAATCACAATAAAGAATGTATTAGATAAATTTTGCCACTTTCTTAGTGAATTGTCCACAATCAGTTTGTAAAATTGTCAACTTTATTCATTATTCAAGATTTACTGAATACATTTAGTGAATGTACTAGTTTGTTCTCTAGCTTATTCCTGTGAGTATTCAGTATGCAAAATTCAAATGGTGAAATCCTATCTCAATTGAATTCAAAAGTAAAACTCCCATTGACTTCAGTAGGGTTAGGATTTTACCCAAACGGAAGCTCCAGACACAAATTGGGAACACGGTGAATGCCCATAGGAGAAAATTAGAGAGAGGTTTTGGGTTGGGTGCTGGCTGAAAGAGGCTTGGAGCTGTGAGCAAAGACACTGTCCCCTGTTGTTTGATTCCTCCTGCGTTCAGGGAAATGGGACTTTGTAAATTCTTTGGAAATAAACAAAATTACATCAGTAAAATACCTGGCTTTCCCCTTCTTCTTCTCCTAACTGGAACAACCTACAAGACCCCAAATTTTGGCTAACTGCTCAGGTCAAAGGAATAACTCTCTCTCTCTCTCTCTCTCTCTGTATCTATATATATAGAGAGAGAGAGAGAGAGAGAGAGAGAGAGAGTGGAATTTGGTATGGTACTCTTTATAACGGATATAATTTGGAATAAAAAAACCCATTCAAATCTCAGTGAAAGGTTCAGTTCTGATCTCCTGATATTACAGTGTGGGTCTAGGTATAAACATCAGTGGCGAAAAGGACCTTATGATTTTGCTTTTGGGTCATATACAAAACTGGATGTAGCCTACTTTCCTGATCTGGTTCAGCCAGCTGTTCTCCTAGAATTTCATACCATGATCAGAGAAAACTCAAAAGAACAGCTAATCTCAAGAGATTTGGGGAAGAAATTTCCTGAGAACAGCTCACGATATTTCTCTGCTGTTGAAGTCATAACAATATTCTAGCCTTGACTAACCTTCCAAGCCAAACCTCATTGAAAATTATCTCAGCCAATCTCTAGTTTTATACTTAAGGATATCTTCCCTGACCCCTCTCCCCACCAAAAATATGAAGTTAGTTCCCACAAATCTAAATATGAAATTATTGTGAATTTTGAGTTTCTGTGCTTTATAGAAAACAGTCAATTTCAAAGTTTTTTTTCCCCCCCAGAATTCATGAATGTTAACTAGCTGAAAGTGATACTGGAACTGTCTTGGTTTTCAGATTGCTTACATTTAAACCAAATATTTAAGTTTTCAAGGACACGTGCTCCTGTGTGGGGCATTTCAGTGGCAGGTGACAGCCTGCTTTCTTTTAACACACACCATACATGCTTGCATTTTAAAAAAATAGAAGGCACTGAATAAATACTAATTTGGCATAATTATGTGATGTACAGCCCTGTGTGTACAGAAACCTTCATCTCATGGTACTTGTAATTTAAGTATCATGTAATTATATTGATTTTTTTGGTCAAGTCAGTTTTCAACTACATCTTTGAGAAAAAAGGCCAGTGCATTAATCCACTAAGCTATTTATTACTTAAATATTAATCAAGAGGTCAATTAATGTTTTCATTGCTTTTGTGAATGAGTAATGAAGTACCGCTCAGAGCTCTTGGGAGCGTGTATTGTTACATGAGGGTCTGATTTCATTCCTTCTAGTCAAACAGTCTTAAAGAAAGTTCTTTATTATGCCACTTCAAGCCCCTAAACATTTTGTAAATCATGTGAACAGGAGTAGATATTCTACTGGAATCTGATATCTATATACTGAACACACAGAAATATAAGGTCTTCAAACATTCTAGAATTCAGACTACTCTCCCTTACTGTCTATATATCATAGTGAAAGGGATTGATTAATACCCAAATGATTTTAACAGCAAGGATGAAAGACTGTTCATAGGGACTTTAAGAGACTTTCAGGCTCCTAATCAGACTTAATAAAATATTCAAAATGGGGAGAGGGTAGAGTCAGAGGGAGGATTGTAGGTCTATTTGTCAGAGCCTGACTAACCACTTTACTGAAACAGATTAATCATAATGAGAAACAAACTATGGTTCTGGTATACACCTCCCTGTCATTTACAAGGACTGGATAGAATTTACTGCACCCCATTATGGGTAATGTTCTTTAATCTATGAATTGTGTCATCAAATTCTGTTTCCTTACACAAATGGGACTCAGTCTTGAGGAGCTAATTTCGTCATCTAATGAGGCTCCAGACTGCTACAAAACGATCATGGAGCAACATCCTGATATTCTTTGCCTCCTAATTATGTGTGTTGGTTATTAACTATAAAATTATCCCAGCCTGAAAGCATGCTGGATATCTCAGCCAGTAGCAGAGCTGCCAGATGGCAGCACATGGAAGAACTAGTTCAAAATCTTCATGCTAGTGTAATCTTGCTCGCTGTCTCTCTAGCATCTGCTGCTTTTCACTCAAGCTCCTTTGCAATGTTGCTCAAAGGTGTAGGGGGGCAGAAAAGAGAGAGTGGGAGAAAATAACTCATTCAAGGACAGTCTCGATTTTTCATTTAGTTTTCTATGATTGCCTCAATTTTGGGAGTGTTTTGTTTTGTTTTCCTACTACTGCTATCTTTTAAGATAAGATTGATTGAATATCTAACTCAGGGGTCGGCAACGTTTCACACGCGGCTCGCCAGGGTAAGCACCCTGGCGGGCCGGGCCAGTTTATTTACCTGCTGATGTGGCAGGTTCGGCCAATCGCAGCAACCACTCGCCGCGGTTCGCCATCCCGGGCCAATGGGGGTGGCGGGAAGCCGCGGCCGACACATCCCTCGCCCGCGCCGCTTCTCACCACCCCCATTGGCCCAGGACGGCAAACCACGGCCAGTGGGGGCCGCGATCGGCCGAACCTGCTGCGTCAGCAGGTAAATAAACTAGCCCTGCCCGCCAGGGTGCTTACCCTGGCGAGC